>NC_053026.1:427962126-428142021 GCF_003073215.2 Triticum urartu
GGTTCATGGCACTCTCCACTTCAGAATTTGTGGCAGACAGCCTGTCTGCATCCTCTGTCGGAGGAGCGTCCGGTGCGCGCCTTGTGCTCTCCTCCGCTTCCTGGCCAGACTTTGGAGGCTGGTGGGGGCGCGATTGGCAACCTCTCCGGATGTAGTCCGGCGAGGTCTCTTCGTTCTGAAGATAGCACGAACATTAATATGCCCTGACAGAATAACACCAGGGAAACAGAGGGTGCGCTATACCTTCGCGCTGGCATCTCAATCCGGACTGCATTCCTTTTTGCCCCACGGGGTCCTGCGGCCCCTCGTTGGCTAGCCGCCGCAGGTTCGACCTCCTACCTCGGAAATCTCCCCTGCAAAACACGGTTGTCGTCAGAAACACCGGAATACGTGAGAGTGGAATCTCTCTCAAGGGAATGAGACTCCGGTTTCTGTCACCTGGGAGGCCGGGATTAACCCTGGGTAATCAGCCGTGATGGCTACCAAGGTATTGTCCTTGCTTAGCTGATAGAACACCCCGTCGATAAGCTCCACCGATATGTCCGGGTCCTCTTCGGAGTCCGGATCAAGGGACCGTTCTGGGTCCTCGGGCTGTGGAGGGCGGCTGTTTATATCCTTTACCTCCTGTCGCAGTTCCTGCACTGAAGTCGTTAGACTACATATCTAACCGTGGGAGTATAAAATAGACGGGCAAGCGCAATTATTCACTTACCCAACTTTGAGGATCGTACATAGTAAATCCGGTCTGCGGATTGACACGGAGGAATTCCTCCTTTTCTCCCTTGTACAAAGAGGATAAGATCTTTACTAGGGCGGCAGCTGAGGCCGGCCCCTTACGACCATAACGGGTGGCGTCATCCTCCCCGTTGAAATCCCACATGGGGTGGCCTCTATATTGAAGCGGCTGGAGCCCTCACATAATGCATGCGGCCATGACTCCAATCATGGTTAGTCCGGAATGAGCCAACAGTCTTATCCGGCCCATCAGGTAAAGGACGTCTCTGTCGCTTTCTTTCTGAGAGCTTCGCGGACGCCAGCTCAAGCGTTTCTTCAATGGGGCACTGTTGAACTCAGGGAGACCGACCCGGATAGGGTCCGGTAGCGGGACATAATCAATGTAAATCCATTCCAAAGGCCAGTCCTCGGACGCCTTCTTTGGGGTTCCGGATAGGTATCCGGTCCCGGCGATGCGCCATACTTCGGCTCCGCCCACTTGGTATATAGACCCCTCTCGAGAATGGGGCACCAGGCAGAATAACCTCTTCCACAGCGCGAAATGAGCCTCAGCGCCTAAAAATAGCTCGCAAAGGGCGACGAAACCCGCAATATGTAATACGGAGGTGGGCGTGAGGTTGTGCAGCTGGATGCCGTAGAACTCCAGAAGCCCGCGGAGAAATGGATGAATTGGAAACCCCAGTCCCCTTATTAGATAGGGGACGAGGCACACCCGCTCTCCTTTAGAAGGATTGGGGGTGCTCTCCACTTGTTTTCCGCCATTATAGGTGGCGAGACCGGCTCGGACCGGGACCATGTATGCCTGAGGGAGAAATCCCTTGGCCTGAAGCGACACTAACTCGCTATGCGGGATGGTGCAACTCTCCCAGTCCCCGGGTTTGGGATCGAAGGGGCGAGGGGAGGAGCTGCGACGGCTGGTCATGTTGGAATGGACCTTTGCTGGAAGCGCTCTGATGATAACTCGCGGAGAGGAGAAGATGTGGTTTGGACCTAAATCCCCATACCGTTAAATAGGCGGCTCGTTTATACGGCTAGGGGCGTGGATGTAAAAACGCCCTGGCTTTTGGCATTCGTTTGACACGTGGAAGATGGCCATTATTGGGCGTGGGAGTCGAGGAGCGCTACATTACAAAAATCGGACATTATTCCTACAGGTACAGAGGATTTGGAGAAGAACCCGCCTTGCAATGCCGAACAATCTGCGCGCCGGACTCATCGTCATTGAAGCCTGGTTCGGGGGCTACTGAGGGAGTCCTGGATTAGGGGGTGTTCGGGTAGCAGGACTATACCTTCAGCCGGACTCCTGGACTATGAAGATACAAGATTGAAGACTTCGTCCCGTGTCCGGATGGGACTTTCCTTGGCGTGGAAGGCAAGCTTGGCGATGCGGATATTCAAGATCTCCTACCATTGTAACCGACTCTGTGTAACCCTAACCCTATCCGGTGTCTATATAAACCAGAGGGTAGTAGTCCGTAGGACATCAACTCCATATACAACAATCATACCATAGGCTAGCTTCTAGGGTTTAGCCTCCTTGATCTCGTGGTAGATCTACTCTTGTACTACCCATATCATCAATATTAATCAATAAGGATGTAGGGTTTTACCTCCATCAAGAGGGCCCGAACCTGGGTAAAACATGGTGTTCCCTGCCTCCTGTTACCATCCGGCCTAGACGCACAGTTCGGGACCCACTACCCGAGATCCGCCGGTTTTGACACCGACACCAGCCTCTAGTCAAAAGTTCCTGAAGGCCTAGAGAAGCTGGGATCCTACTCAAAGACCTTGCAGTGACTGTGATTGTATTCCGTGAAACAACACGTCCGGTACGTGCGAACGATCATCAATCTTTCACCGTCGTCTGATCGAGCCAAGAACCACCTACAACTGCCATGCCACTTTTCTTTGAAAGGTTCTGGGATTAGGAAGGGTAGGGACACCAGGCGGCCTACAAAATCATATCAAGTTGGAGTCAAATAAAAAAGGGCTCTTGGTTTAGTCAATCTTAAGAACAACATCTTATGAGCATGAATATTTTTTCAGCAAATGTTGACAGTAATATAAGCAAGCCATCATGATATCATAGGAAAGTAACATACTGCTGTAACAGCCGTTTGTAGCGATGACTGGAGTAGGCCAGCAATACGTCCAGCCATAAAAGGAGTCGATAGCGTAAATGAAGCCTTTGTGTTCAATGGCATCAGAGAACCATGGAGGATGTATGATCTTGCGATGGACGTGCAGATTTATCCACTTACCGCAGTGACCTGTCAGATAGGCGAGTCCATAGTTGAAGAACGCAATTAGCCTGAAGTCTTTATAATTCACAGATCTTGTGGGCACTTGGCAGATTACAACCTTGAGCAAATCAAACTTGGTATCATGTTGGCTACTGTAAGATTCAGAGTATTCTGGGCCGCGGAGCCAAAGCAGTGTAGTGTTAATCGAAGGAAGGGGGATCAATCACCGGGTGTAGACCTCCATGAGCATCCAGCTGCCGCGACCATCGACGGGCACCATCCAAGACGTGTTCATGTCGACCCAGTACATACCGTTAATGTAGTTGAGGCTGACGGGGATCGGATCGCAGTCAAGGGGGTTGATGCTCGCCACCCTATGATCGTTATGCTGCGTGACACGCCGTTTCTGAAGATCAGGCGGCATTAGCAAGCAAGGAGCTGGCTTAAAAAGCTTCGGCCTGAGGGCTTTGAGTAAACGGCACAGCCCCGACGAGCACAGGGCGAGTGGCATGGTATTGAGATTGTCCACACGGGAAACAATGAGCTTGATTACCTCTGTGGGGAGCAAATTCCAGCCACTCTTTCGGCGGACGCTGCTCGGTTCTGCCATTGTTAGTGCTTGGGTTTCGGACGAGGGGGGACGCGCCTTAGCGGGGATGGAATATTGGATGAAATTATGTGCGGACAAAGATGGAGAAGCGAATATGTGCTGCGGGAAGTGGACAGGTGATGATGACTACAACACGCCGCTTGACTTACAAGACACAAAGCAGCAGCGTAGGGTCATGTCGATGCCAGACAACTTTCTTGAGTGATCACAGTACTGGTACTCCCTACAATGCTATGCCCTAACTTGCTTGAGTAGAGTAGTAGAGTAGGATTCTGCTCTACTACTAGCACCGGAGGAGTAGTATATTCTAATCTAAAATAGTTACAAACATCAATGCCCGAGCGTGGAACGACTATGAACCGTGCTCAAAGACCGTGTCTACGTGGTGTTTGGACATGGGCGACAACCTCAACGCCAACGGTGCTGCTCCCATTGCACCGTATGTGTTTCTGTCCTTCCTTTTCGAAATCGTGGTAGAATTCATGTTTCTACTCTGTATCCTACTACTATACTAGTCCACATGATTAGATGCGAACGATGACTTCTTCCCCGACCTCGGCAACGTCATCCTCGACGACATGGGCGACAACGTCAACGCCAGCAACCAGTGAGATATAGGGTGTAGGAAGCGGTTTTGGAATTTGCATGCCTTTCCAACCAGTGAGATACTCCGTACAAAGTACGACAGAGAAATTACCATGGAGAAGGAACCTAAAAGTAAAAAATCAAACCAGGATTTTTGCATTTGTTTTGCATTAAATCATTTCACAAGCTTGACTAGTGCTGTTTTTCTACTTTTACAAAAACCGCATCGTAATGTTAAAACGTGCATTTGCACGTACATATGTAATAGTAGTACTCCCTCTGTCTAGGTGTATAAGTCTTCCCTCCTTCTTGGACACGGTGCACAACCAAAGATGACTTATTAACCTGGACAGAGGGAGTAGCACAGTATGCAAGCATATATCGAGAGAGACGTGTAGTGCGATAGTGGGAAACAATTGTATGAGACCAGGTCTCACGGTTAGCAGGTGAGACTCGTCCTAATGGATAACACCTGGCATTCACAAATTACAAAGCATCTAATCTCCCCCCCTGATTTTAAGTGGGGGGTGGGGGATGCTTATGCACGTACTTGCAATAGTATATAGTAAAGTTTGTGCTATATGCACGTACTTGCAAAATGCGTACGAATACACAAGGTTTCGAAACTTTCCCTTTGACATACTTAATTAAGGATGCTAAAAATTCCTGAATGTTCGGGATTTATCATTTGCGTCCCAAAACTAATGAGGTCGCCTTACGAAACAAAAATTATAGTCCTCCTAAAAGCCACGACGCTCGTAGGAGCGCTTGCGGCACGCCACGAGTGCCTTGGTGCGCAGCCGTTTCCCAGCGCGCCGACACAACGCCTCTTCCTCAACCTCGCAACTCGCAAGGTGCTGATTGGCGGCTTGACGGTGGGCGAGCGCGATCTCACCGGGGTGGTGATCCGGCGCCAACAGGTACTCCTCCTCGCTGGAACCGTGCACCCGGTCCACGTACCGCCAAGCGTAGATGAGGCGCTTGGGCACGACTGCACTCAGCGCGTCGTCACAGGCGTCCTCCGCCACCCTCATGGCCCTCGCACGAGCCTTCTGCCAAAGAGCCAATTGGCTGACTCTCTCGGACGTGACATGGGCCTCCCAGGCAGCTTGTTCCGTGGTGCGCTTCTCTTCCTCGGCCTTCTTCTCTGCCTCTATTTTCGCGCGCTCTGCTGGAGGTAAAGCCTCCCACAAGGCGACATCCATTTCTTTCCAAAGGTCCTCAAGGCTGGGGGGCTCGGCGGGCGGTGCGGCGTTCTCCTCGTAGCAGGGAGCCGATGCGTCCTCTGGCGCGCGTGCTGGCGAGATTGGGAACGCCGACGCGTCCACCTCGACGTGTCGCGGCGAGTAGCGGAACGCTGACACGTCCTCCTCGACTAGTGGCGGCGAGGAATGGAACGGCGACGCGTCGCGTAGGGGCAAGGAGCGGAACACCAACGCGTCCTCCTCGATTAGTGGCGGCGAGGAATGGAACGGCGACGCGTGACCGTCCGCGCGGTGCAGCGAGGGGCTCCTAGGGCTTGGGAGGGGCGATGCCATGGTGGTCGATGTGAGAGGGAGGGGGTGGAGATAGCGATGAACGTGAACGTGAGGGGGAGGAGATAGCGATGTCATGGGAGGCGCGGTATTTATAGCGAGCAATGGCACACCTACGTAAGATATGGACTGAGCTGCACTGACTTAACTGCCGGTCCAGTTGCGTCACTAACATGTGGGCCAGACCCCTGTTGGGCCCATATGTCAGTGACCGAATGCACCTGCAGTTAAGTAATAGCTACATGGGCATATTTGTTGGAGTAAATTACGGGGGAGCGAAGGGGTGGAAATATTGCTGGTCACAACGGATTGGGCGAGCGTGGGGGCAGGGGAGTCATGCATGCAGATTTTTTCACATGGGGTGGAGTGGTGGGACCGCCGGAGGGAGAAGGAGAGTTTGGCAGGCATATTGTTTACACACATGGAGAGGAAAAAATTTGGAGACGAACGGGCTTCCTGCAGGTATGGGGAACGATGCATAATAAGTCATCTTGCATGCTGGGCTAGGTATAGTCTCAAGTCATTAAAAACAAACACGCCCCACACATGTTCATATTTCAAGGTGCACTAAATTATTGCATGCGATGATTAAGGCTGGCCATAATGGTGGTATCTTAGCTGGTATCATGCACACGGGAATAGCAAACATGTTGATGTGGCAAAGAATTAAAGAAGAGAGGGGTTTTAGAGTAACTAGAGTTCATGCATGCATTGGTAAACACATTTTTTTTGTGGAGAACGACAGCACTAGTTGAGTACTTTTGAGACTTCAAAAACTATTCCACAATGTGTCAACATTCACAATGTCAAATCAATATTTTTACACTCATTATAAAACATAGTTCTTATACTCCCTCCTTCCATCTATATAGGGCCTAATGCGTTTTTCGAGGCTAACTTTAACCAAATGTTAGAGCAATAATATATGACATGCAACTTACACAAAGCACATCATCAAATTCATATGTGAAAGGAGCTTTCAATGATATAATTTTCACATTATGCATGTCATGTAGTATTAATTTTATCAATAGTCAAAGGCGGTCTTGAAAAACGCATTAGGCCCTATATAGATGGAAGGAGGGAGTACTCATTATAATCAGTACTCCCTCCGTCTAGGTGAGAAAGTCATCTTAGATTGTGCGCTGTGACCAAGGAGGAGGGGGAAACGAGAGATCTTAATGTTTATTTGCTAATTAATAGCATTGCATGCAATGAACTAACCACTGCATGTCATGTTTGGTAGTCTCAAGTCATTAAAAGCATGCACACCCACATCTCCTATTGGTTGATATGTCAGGAAACAAGAAACGAGGTAGAAGTTAATGCACCGCGCCTAAGTGTTTTGGGAGTATTGTAGATATTGATATTTTTAGTATAAATTTGGTCGTGGGATTTCATTGATGCCTGTCAAAGCGTTGACAGGTCTACTATGCGTGACCTGAAGATGAAAGCATTGAGCATCTCGAAGTTGATCAACAATCTTCAATTGTCAAAGATTAGCCGTTCGGCCAATAAGGTGGCACACTTAATCGCTAAGTATAGCTTTGACAATAGACTAGATGGTATTCTTGTAAATAACGTACCACCCTGTGTGGTGAATATTGTATCGAATGAGTGTACTGGTGTGGCTGGTTAATTAATATAAGGTGGTGTTCAAAAAAAGTATAAATTTGGTCAAACACTTTGCAAACGGTTGACGGGAGTAAAAAGGACCAGAGGGAGTATCATGCATGCGGAGTAGGCAAAAAAATTGCCTATCTAAAAAAAGGCAAAAAAATTGCTCATTTATAGCCGGTCGAAGTCTCAAAGGGCGCGACCGGGCGAGGGAGGCGAAGGTCGTGGGAGGCACGACGTTTGAAGGAATTAAGTGAAGTTACATCCACGCGCCGGCATGGCATGCGAATAGGCAGAAGCTATACCGTCAGGCCTATGATATGGGTCTAGTAGACATGACATCTAGTGGGTCCCGCATAGTTCTCAAGAACTCTTTGGGGGCTTGCAGCCGTTTATCCACCGGGCAAGCCAGCAACCCCACGCCATTCGCACGCCCTACTCGTCCCCGTCTTCTACCTTACAACAGTTTGCTCCCAGTCGTCCCGTCCTTTCACATTAGTTCGATCCTAGTTTTTTTTGTGGGGTACAACAGTTCAACTTCTCCTAACCCTCCTCCAAAATCCATGGCCTCCCAAATCACCATGGTCGCCGCTAAGTACTAGGTTAGAGCCATCACCGGCGATCAGTTCATCGTCATCTACACACGTGGATCCGAGACGGTGAAAGCATGGCTTGCTCGCTTCCTACACATGTTCAACAGTTCGATGGATGAGTGGGTCGCTGGTCTAGATGTTGAGTACACCACAGTCCTGGGATGAGAGAAGGATCTAAAGGACGAAGAGAGGAAGAAGCCCGCCGTGATCCAGGTTTGCGTACATAACGTTTTCTTGGTCTACCACATATGCCATGTCGACGTTGAGTGCCTGGATTTTAAGAACTTCCTCAAGGACAAAAGAGTGAAATTCTTTACTGTAGGCTTTAAGAACGACAGTGACGTCCTGCGTCGGATAGGTCTCATTGTAGGCTAGCCCTTCGATCTCCAGAAGGCAAGTCTGGTGTCCTCCTCACAACCTTCAATGCTGACCCTGGTAGCAGCCATGATTGATCCTTCGTACGCTAAACTGAAGAAACCTCATCACGAGTTTCATCATGCATGGGAGTCGAAGACATTGGATGAAGATCACATCCTGTACGCAGCAATGGATGCCTACCTTTGTTTAAATATCTACAAGGGTTGGATGAAGAAGCAGAGCCCAGTGTCCGGTTCAAGCAAAGAAGCATCGGCAAAGAGGAAGAGGAAGAGGGACAAGGACGAAGTCGAGGACGTGGACTCGGACTCCAAGTAGGTGGCAGTGTCGTCGCTCATGCTGGTTCTACTGCAGTGTCAAGCGGACTAGTTGCTTATTAGTTTATTTTCAAGGGTGTGTTGTGCTGAGGCCCCGGCAGAACTATGTTTATGTTCTTTCTCGTTATTTGAACTCTTTAGTACGTACAGTAGTACTAGTACTATGTCTTACTACTGTTCTTCTTGGAGTTGGTACTACTGCTCGTATCTTCGTGTTCCTACTGTACTTAATACGTTCGTACTAGTAGTATAATTTGGGTCAGTCGATTTGTGAAAGAAGTTCGATGGAGCGAAGGAAGAAGACGGCATAAGAGGTGGAAGAAACCCTTCTAGCTATCCATGTTGCATCAAACGGCTAACATGAGTCGACTGACCCAAATTGCTCCTTCAGATTGCAGGATCCACATGGCATTCAAGGTCTCGAAGGTAGATTCCACGTCCGCACCCGGTTTGCGGGCTCGACGCATGCATGACCGGCTTTCGCCGCGATAGCCACCATGCGCGCCTCCTCCGCGCGGGCGGAGACAACAATGACACGCTAGTTCCTCCTCGCCGGCGTGCTGGAGCACGCGCTCGTCCTCCTCTTCGTACGCTGCATGCATAGACGCGGCTGCACCAGCTGCTCGCATGCTTGGCAGCGCGGTGGCATCGCGAGGAGGGACTGCAGACGACGTGAGCGGGCGAGCCTTCGGCTTCATGGCACAGGGATGGCGGCGACACGGCGGTGATGGGTGAGAAATTGTTGGTCGGAGCAGACGGGCGCCGGCATGCGCAACGGCGGCGGCATATTGATGAGTGCGCATGTGGGAGCTTACTTTAGTTTTATATATAAGGTTGGTCAAACTTAAAAGAAAACCGTACTAGTACACATAAACATTAGACTTAGGCAGCGCTTTTATTAGTTACTAGCTTGTGTGCTTGCCCATTGTGACCAGCCTTAGTACCACGGCCACGATACGGAATCCTGTGCAAGCGCGTGAACCGCGGCCGCGCGGTCGATCGAACGGTGCGTCACCGTGTCACGCTCGAAGGATATCCACCGAACCTTTTTGTGCGTGTGAAAACAATCTCGAATATTACTCAACTTTTTTTCCTGTGAAAGTTCTTGATGCTGCAATATTTCCATATATTTGAATTTAACTCCAGTTCGTCTTTGTTTGGATTTGGACATTTTAGGTGCGCCCTAGTTTTTTTAATACTGATTTTGTGTGTGTGACTGAGAGAGAACGTGTGTATGTGTCCATATGTGTGTTGTGGCGGAAGGGCAATGTGGAGACGGTGTGCGTGTGATACTGAAAGTGCAACTATCCCTGGGTGGTTTTGGTAATTCCTGACATATAGCTCATTGAGCTAACATTATTCCAAGATTAATATTTCAGGAAAAGCTCAATGAATGGCATGGCATGGATGAGGAAAGTGGATCCCTCAAAATTCCAAGGACAAAAAGTTTGGCTCAAGCTTGAAGCTCAAGACTCTACATTTTATATTTTAGTGATCCAAGATCACATTCAGTCTATAGGAAAAGCCAATACTATCAAGGAGGGATGAGGTGTTGCTTAATGGCTTGCTTGCTCAAAATGCTTAGTGATATGCTCCAAAATCCTGAACTACCTTCCCACATCCACATGTGACCTAAACCAAAAGTCAAACTCGGCCTCACCGATTCTTTCTATCCGGCGCCACCGAGTTCCAAATGTCATAGCCACTGCCACAATCCCTAGGCAAATCGGTCTAACCGATAGGGATCTCGGTCTCACCGAGATGGGATTGTAATCTCTCTGTTTCCCTTCGTAATGTTTTGGTCTTACCGAGATGAGCGATCGGTCCCATCGAGATTGCAATGTAAACTCTCTGTTTCCCTTTTGTAACATTTCGGTCTCACCGAGATGAGCGAATCGGTCCCACCGAGTTTACTTGACCAACTCTTTCGTTAGCTTATTACCAAAATCAGTCCTACCGAGTTTGTGTAATCGGTCACACCGAGATTACGTTATGCCCTAACCCTAACCATATCGTTCCTACCGAGTTGCATCTCAGTCCCACTGAAAATCCTAACGGTCACTAGGTTTGCTGAATCGGTCCAACCGAGTTTAACCATTCGGTCCCACCGAGTTTGGCAAATTGTGTGTAACGGTTAGATTTTGTGTGGAGGCTATATATACCCCTCCACCCACTCTTCATTCGTGGAGAGAGCCATCAGAACATACCTACACTTCCAATACACATTTTCTGAGAGAGAACCACCTACACTTGTGTTGAGGTCAAGATATTCCATTCCAACCATATGAATCTTGATCTCTAGCCTTCCCCAAGTTGCTTTCAACTCAAATCTTCTTTCCACAAAATCCAAATCCTGTGAGAGAGAGTTGAGTGTTGGGGAGACTATCATTTGAAGCACAAGAGCAAGGAGTTCATCATCAACACACCATTTGTTACTTCTTGGAGAGTGGTGTCTCCTAGATTGGCTAGGTGTCACTTGGGAGCCTCCGACAAGATTGTGGAGTTGAACCAAGGAGTTTGTAAGGGCAAGGAGATCGCCTACTTCGTGAAGATCTACCGCTAGTGAGGCAAGTACTTCGTGGGTGACGGTCATGATGGAATAGACAAGGTTGCTTCTTCGTGGACCCTTCGTGGGTGGAGCCCTCCGTGGACTCGCGCAAGCGTTACCCTCCGTGGGTTGAAGTCTCCATCAACGTGGATGTACGATAGCACCACCTATGGGAACCACGACAAAAACATCTGTGTCTCCAATTGCGTTTGAATCCTCCAAACCCTTCCCGTTACATTCTTGCAAGTTGCATGCTTTACTTTCCGCTGCTCATATACTCTTTTGCATGCTTGCTTGAATTGTGTGGAGATTGCTTGACTTGTACTAAGATAGCTAAAATCTGCCAAGAACTAAAATTGGGAAATGGCTAGATTTTTATTTGGTCAAGTAGTCTAATCACCCCCCTCTAGACATACTTCCGATCCTACAAGTGGTATCAGAGCTTTGGTCTCCATTTGCTTTGATTTCCATAGCTTTTGGTGGTCATAGCCTTGGTTTCACAACCTAGGAGAGTATGGCGTCTAGCATGGGAATTTATCACCATAGAGGTCCTTACTTTGATGGCACTAATTTTGCTAGTTGGAATCATAAGATGAAAATGCATATTCTTGGACATAACCCTGCCGTTTGGGATATTGTGTGTATTGGCTTGCAAGGTGAATTCTTTGACGGGAAAGAACCGAATCGTGAAGCCACCGCAGAAGAGTTGAAAATGCTGCAATACAATGCTCAAGCTTGTGATATCCTCTTCAATGGATTGTGCCTCAAAGAATTCAACAAAATCAGCCGTCTTGGGAATGCAAAGGAAATTTGGGATACTTTGATTGATATGCACGAAGGTACCGACTCCGTCAAGGAATCCAAATTGGATGTGCTTCAAAGTCAACTTGACAAGTTCAAAATGAAGGATGGTGAAGGTGTTGCTGAAATGTACTCTAGGCTTGCTCTTATCACAAATGAGATTGCCGACTTAGGGAGTGAAGAGATGACCGATAGATTCATCATCAAGAAGATCCTAAGAGCCTTGGATGGAAAATATGATACCGTGTGCACATTGATCCAAATGATGCCAAATTACAAAGATCTCAAGCCAACGGAAGTCATCAGAAGAATTGTTGCTCATGAGATGTCACTCAAGGATAAAGAGGAACTTCACAACAAATCAAGTGGTGCTTACAAAGCTTCATGTGAAGCCCCCACATCATCGAGTGAGAAACAAACCTTCAATGAAGAATTGAGCTTAATGGTGAAGAACTTCAACAAGTTCTACAAGAGTAGAAGCAAAGAGAGAAGCTCCAAGTCAAGGTCCTAGAATGACAAAAGATCTTCTAGTCGAGAGCGAAACCGCTACAATTGTGGAAGGCCCGGACACTATTCCAATGAGTGTACGTCCACCTACAAGAGAAGAGAAGATTCTCCCAAGAGAAGAAGTAGAAGAGAAGAATCACCATCTAGAGAAAGAAGGAGTAGAGATGATCGTTATGAACGAAGACCCTCACGGAGAAGCAAGGATTCGGAAAGAAAGGACAAGTCATCAAGGAGCTACACAAAACGAAGACATCAAGCTCATGTTGGTGAATGGGTATCCGGCTCCGACTCCGACAACCACTCCGAGAGAAGCTATCACTCCGACTCCGAATATAATCAAGATGAAGGTGTTGCCGGTCTAGCACTTGTGACAACCAACTCCTACGACATATTTGACTCACCAAATGAAGGAGTTGGAACATGCTCCATGGCTAACGGCCCAAAGGTATCACACCCCGAGTATGTTGATTTCAATAGTGATGAAGATGACTTGTTAGGTGATGATGATTTACTTGTTGATAACTCTAGTGATGAATACTATGATGAAATGTCAATTAATCATGCTAATCAAGATAAAACAAATGACAATGATAAGGAGAATATTGAGTCTCTAACTAAAGAACTAAACACTATTAAGTTAGCTCATGAAACTATCTTAGGAGATCATCGAGAACTTTTAAGGACTCATGAGAAATTACACTTTGAAAAGCTCAACCTTGAGCAAGAGCATGAGTTCTTAAAAGCAATCAATGATGATCTTCGCAAGAAAAGTTCTTCTTACATTGCCAAGCATTTACTCTTATCCACTTACATTCCTCAAGTCAGGTCTAGTAACAAGAACAAGAAAGATTCTTCCGCTAGTAGTAACAAAAATCATGCTAAATCCAATATTGTTGCTTCTAGTAGTTCTCTTGATTCCACTAATGATTCTATTAGCCAAATTACACTTGAGCAAGAAAATAGTTTATTGAAGGGAATTATAGAGAAAGGTGTTTACAAGAGCCTTGCCGGAATTAAGCAATTCGAGGAAATTGTACGCAAGCAAGGAAGGCACCGGAAGAATCAAGGTGTTGGTTTTGAACGAAAGTTCAATGCCAATGGAGTTGAGTGGGAAGAAGATCAATACCCCAAGACGAAGTTTGTTCCTCAACAAGAGAAGTATGATCCTACTTCTTTCAAAGGGACACAAGCTCAAGATGATCTTCCACCACAAGACCACAAGCAAAAAGGCAAGGACAAGCTTCAAGAGGAAATTGATGAATTTGAAGAAGCTCCTAAGGCCTTGGTCAAGTGGGTTCCCAAGACTACTTCAAGTTCCACTTCATCAAGTACAACTACAACACCGAGGATTCCCATCAAGATGGTGTGGATCCTGAAGAAGAACTAGAGAGTTTTTGAGGGTGACTCCGCCAACATACTTCACTCTTATCATCTTGGCAAGAACAAGTGCAATCAACTTCCACATCTTGGAGTAGTTCAAGGAGTCACAAACCCTCTTGTTGGTAAGACAAGGGACAAGGTAACCTAAAAGCTTTCATAGACATCATCTTGTGTGTGCATCACTCTATGTCTATGGATATCCTTGTTTGTTCCTTGTGGGACTAACCCGTGTAGGTATTGAAAGTGCAACTCACTCCAATGGATAGCTTCAAATGATCTACATCAACATTGAGCATCCACATCTTAAACATCTACATGAAGTCATCATCGACAAAACCCAAGGTTAGTTCATCCCTCTTAGGGGGGATCTCACATCTAGGGTGATCTTTACTAAGAAGTGAGCTCAAGCAACTCTAATGGTGTGAACACAACAATGCTTTATGTAAAAGTGGTAACCCCACTTGTGCTTAAACAATGAGTATGACCTATGATCAAATGTTCTCATTTGACTCCTAAGTCAATATACTCATATATAGATGACATAGTCATCAGAAATTGTTTGATAGATGCTAGAATTGGTTGTGCATTCTTTGCCACATATTTCAATTGCCATTTTATTGTGTGAGCATGTTGATTGCATATTTCACTCATTCGAGGACATCCACTTGTTGTTTTGATTGATTGTTTTTCTTTTATTTTGCCAAGTGGATGGACAAGAATGCCTAAGAACCCTCTCTAGCTATCTATGCTTTTCTCGTCTCAAACTCTATTCATGCTACATCACAAAATTTGATCAAGTCAGATTCGAACCACTCTGTGTGAGGAGCACTCGGAGTCCCCGATTCGTCATAGACTTAAACTTCCAAAACTTCTTTGTGCTTTTCGGTCTGACCGATTCCTCCATTTCGGTCATACCGAGATCACTAAGTCAATCTAGGTTTTCAATCTCGGTGCAACCCATTTGAACCTTTCGGTCACACCGAGTTTCACTAACTGCTTGTAGTTATGAATCTTGGTGCCACCGAGTTGTTCCACTCGGTCACACCGATAGGGTCGGGCTATATATACCCACGGGCAAAATTTTGGAAATTTCTCTGAAACCCCTTCGCCCGCGCATAGCTCGCTCTGCCTCCTGGGTCTCCGGATCGTCCTCCTCGTCGCAAGCCGCCTCCTGTCGCTGGTCTCCGCCGCCGTCAACGGAATTCTTCCCCGCCGTTGCCGCCGTAGCGAGTTCATCACCGAACTAGGGTATGGACTCGATCACAGTGCTATCCCCGTCCGATTCCTAGCACATTGTGTTCTTTATGATTCTTACCACGATTGAAACGCTTCTATCTAGTCAAAAGACTCCGTAGATTAGAGTTGAATTAAAAATTTAGGGTTAGGTTTCTGCCGAAACCATCTCGGACCATCCAAGTTGTGGAACTCGGTACCATCGATTCGGCTCAGGCCATTGCACATGTAATTTTAGGTCTGACCGAGAATTGCAAATCGGTGTGACCGAGTTCAGTACTTTGTGAAACTCTAGCAGTCTCGGTGCCACCGAACTGTGACTCGGTCTGACCGAGTTCACTAGTTTAGGTTCCAACAGCTGCTTCGGTATCACCAAGTTTACAAATCAGTTGATCCAAAATGCTTTCTTTGGAAAACTAAAACTAAGTTTTTGACTCATTCTTTTGCAAAATCCTCTGCATTTTGTGATGCTCATCCACTCTATCTCATTTATATCTATTCACAGGGTCTGCTGTCAGTGTTTGCAATATGTCTGATCAGAGTGACAGCCAGAACAGGTCAGAGGATCAGGTTCACCTGAGTGAGGGCACTAGTCCCTCTAGCAGTTCGGATGATGGTAGCAGGAGCACTCCCAGCAACTTGCCCAAAGCTTCCACCAGAATAAGGAAGAAGAAAACTTCAGAGTCTGAGGATGAAGACTATGTGGCAGTTGAGGATGAGGCCACTTCCAAGAAGAAAGTGGTTAAGAAGGAATATAGCACTGCTGCTGCCACCAAGCCAGACATGAAGCAAAAGGTTCCTGCAAAGAGTATTCCAATGTCTAAGGCCAGAGCATCTACTCAAGTCCCTTTGGGATCTGAACCCAAAGAGGCTGCTGCAGAAGGGAAGAAGAGGAAGGAGAGGATCAAAAAGACCACTGCTAGAGTGCTTGGGAGATCCTCAATCATGAGAGATTCTAAAGAGGAAGAGGAAGAAGAGGTTGCTGCACCAGCACCCAAGGCACAAAAGCTGATGGGTGATGCTATAAAGTCAGGGGCTGCAACATCAAAGCCCAAAGAAGCACCCAAAGTAGCCTCCAAGCCCAAGAATGCACCTAAGAGGAATACCAGGAGTATACCAGCTGCTGAGAAGAACAAGGCCCCAGTGCCTGAAGTTGCTGCGGATGAAGATGATGAAGGACAAGTCCTGAGGAAGCTCAAACCCAAGATTCCAGACCGCAATGATGCTCACCCTGTGGCTGAGAACATGAAGATCAGGAGAGACTCAGGACTGAGGAAATGGAGAGAGACAGACCCATATGCTACAAGAAGAAGAACTGTTGTTGATTACATGTTCCACACAAAGGAACAGCAAGATTTCTATGAGACAGTGCTGCTGGACAAGAAGCCTATAGTGTGTGAAATGAGGTGGGTCGACTGGAAGTATATCAAGGAAAATGAGGAACACTATCCTGGTGAGTTTGACAGCTTCAGTGCTTGTGGATGTAACACCCTCGATGCGGCTATATCTCCCACGTGTCGAAGCACGACTTAGAGGCATAACCGCATTGAAAGCAATGTCGCAAGTGAGGTAATCTTCACACAGCCCATGTAATACATAAGGGAAAGAGATACATAGTTGGCTTACAATCGCCACTTCACACAATACATAAATAAAGCATTACATCATCCAGACACAATCAAGGTCCGACTACGGAACCAAAATAAAAGAAGACTACCCCAAATGCTACACAGATCCCCGATCGACACCAACTGGGCTCCACTACTGATCAACAAGAACGAAACAACATAAAGAACAAGATCTTCAACGAGCTCCTCCTTGAGCTTGGTTGCGTCACCTGCATGGTTCAACGGCACCTGCAAACTGGTTTTGATGAACTTGGTGGAACCAAGTTGGAGCTTAAGAACAAGAAAAGGGAAGGCAAGAGGAAGAGCACACCCAACTACACAAATGGAAACAAGGCAACATGAACATGATGGATGAAAATGCACATGGAAATAGACATGAAGATGGAATGCACAAAGTGAGAAGAAACGATAACACAAGCATGATGATGCAACAATTATTATGACAATCATGGCAACCCATACATGGCAACAACAAAATAAATGGAAGGGCAACTGGAGCATCGGTCTTGGGGCGTTACAACACTCCACCACTACGAGAGGATCTCGTCCCGAGATCTAGAATGGCACCGGACGGAAAACGGAAGAGAAAGAGAAGAGGTAAAACTAAGTTGCTTCTTTGATGAATGAGTGAAACCAAAGAACCTTGAGAGGTGAACCAATTTCGAGAAAGGAATACCACGGAGATGACGAAGTTGAAAACACTCCATTAGAAAAGAGAAAACAAGGATCAATACTAGAACCTTGTAGGTTGAAAGACATAAGAATAAAGGTTGCAATGAACAAGAAGCACATGCAAGCATTCTGGTTGAAAGAAGAAACACATGGAACGATAGAGATCAAATACGACAACACTCTGGTTGGAAATGGAAGGAATTGAACATGATCTTGACAAGATGAGAGGATACTTGAAAAGAGGACGCGACACTCCGGTTAAAAGGATAAGCATGAAAAGAACAAGGTCCTGACGAGAACAAGAAGAAGGGTTGAAGAGAGCAACAACACAATGCCTCCGGAAGAAAAGAGAGAAATGGAATGGAAAGAACGGAGGAGAAAACAACATCTTCTGCCTTAAATGAGTTTGCAAAAGCATCTTTAGGAGAAGGTTCGAATGGAGTTGTTGGAAAACCAACATCGAAAAGATAAGCTTGTAGTGGGCTTATGGAGAACATCTCAAAACTTAAGGTGAAATTCTTCCACTAACGAAAACAAGATTGGATTGATAAGAACAAGAATATGAGGAACTTGCTCATCGGAAGGATAAAGAAAAACTTGGGTCCTTTAAGAGTACCATAAATAGCAACAATCCTTAGGGAAGGCTTTAGGTGAAATTTTATCCCAAGATAACTCCAATGATGAGATAGATGGATTTAATATATCTCATTCTTAACAACATGTGAATCATGAAACATGAACTCAAATTATCAAGAATGACATAATACCACCTCCAATGATACGGGAGGGAGAATTGCACTCCGGAATGCAAGATGAAGAATGCATGAGCTCCTCTGAAAAGAATCTCGATGAACACTTCGAAAAGGAATTGAATCCTAGATGAACCATCATGTAGAAACTTCATGAGAACTCCGGTAATAAAAGGATAACGAGAAGAAAGAGAAGTTGAAAACACAAGGTGAATCCTTGCAATGATTAGATAGATCTTTGGAATGATATAAGAATGACGAGAACTCTTACACGAACCACCATTAGAATTAAAATAAACGAAGTAAGGGATGAATCACCGGGTAAGAATTGAAAATGAACGAAGAAAAGATAAAGAAACACTGGGAAGAATTAGCAAGTGAACAAAAATGTTTGCTAGGATTTAGATACATAAGAACGAAGATGTCACAAGCTGGCAAGAGAATACTTGAATGATGCATCGGTAAGATTTTGAGAACAATAGCTGAAAACTGAGAATGAATAATTCTTCTAAAATGATGGGCTCCGGAGGAAAGAATTAAAACAACTCATGAAATGCTCCGCATGGATGAAAAGAATTTTCGCAATCAAAACAATTATGAGAGGATGGCAACAAGCTATAATCACGAATCTTGAAGAGAATGGAGCAAGATTAAAAGAAACTCTTCCTCGGTCTTCAAAACCCGAGAATGATGATGAGAAACACCACCATGAATTATTTAGACACTTCGGAAGAATCAAAAACGAAGAAGTTGATCCAACGATGAAAAGAATTTGACCGATCTTGGATAAATACATATGACTGATGGTAATTCATTCTTACGTCAAACTTCGAAAAGGATTTGAGATTTGACTCCGGAAAAAATTAGAAGAGTCAGGTAAGATCCTGGGAAAAGACCTGTGGGTTAGGGCCCACTCAAAAGAAACACTGTTGAAATGATTTAAAAGATAAGTTGCACCCATTGAATTAAATGACTTGAATGAGGGAACATCCTCGAAAGAGCTTGAATGAATGTAGAGTGGAAACACGAATCTTCGAGATATCTTCAACACTCTGGAATAATAAATAGCGAGAAGTGGAATGATAGTGAGGTGCACCGGCATGAGAAAGCATTGGAACAAGGAAAAAAAGTATGATCAACAAAACTTGACTTGAATCCACCGGAGAAGAAAAAGAACGAAGAATGATGAACTTGAAGCTCCGTTAGAATCTTTCTGAGAATCACCAGATAAGAGCATTGACGGAAAAAAATGGAGAGACTTCACATTCATAAAATGGATAACGAATTAAGAAAACTGAGTCCTTGAAGAAAAAAAAGGGTGGGAGGGTGGGAAAACAAACACAACTTGGGATGGATGAACGAACACCGTTGAGAAAGCTGAGATTGGATCTTGCGGATGTTGAAATGATCGGATCCACCTGAAGAGAAACACGCCGGTTGAAAAGGATTGACATGACAATCTCGATTACCATGAAGGATTGGTATCCACATCGGAGTATGAGAACACCATTTAGGAAAGGTAAGGAATCAACATTTGACTTCGAAGCAACTCGAATACCACAACTCAAAACAAAAACAAAGGGTTGGCTTGTAGAAAAAGCCGGAACAAACATATGATAGAGATTTCGTCCGAAGTTTTCATGGTGGGGCCTACACGGGCTCGATCATATAGCACCATCATGTACAAGGCAGTGCACATGATATACGACGCGTCCCCGAGTCGGCATAGCCAAGGACTCTTTAAGACACAACGAGACCACTATAAACCAACCGTGGATAGGCGGACCACTAGACGTCGAACCCGAATTTCATATCATACATCTGTCGGAAAGATATCCTAAGAGCTACTTGAATTCCCACTTATAAACTCCCGAAATTTTCGCAGTTATGCAATCTGGTGTTGGGGATACAGGGGAAGCATAATATCTCACCCAAAACTAGCAAATCCTACATCCAGCTGTATCCATCCTTCAACACATAACCAAGAAACCTTCGGAAATCATTTACCTCAACCTTCGAAAAGCATCCATTATACGAGTTATGGCAATACTCCCGAACTCCTGCCCCAATACTGGGTGGTGTCGAGGTTATCTCACCAACAACTGCATAAAAGAGATTTTCGATGTCGGCGGAACTAATCTCAGGTATTCCAGAACTGCAACGATAAAATTGTGATGACAATACCTCGGAGCTCAACTCCCCGGGACATTGCCACAACCCCTAAATGACAGGAGGCACCAAGAACAATGTTCTCGTCACAAAACCATCGGAACAATTCCAAGATACCCGCGTGATCCTAAATTTTTTTTAGTGAAATTTGAGAAGAGAAGAGTCAAAACTCTACGTCAGGATGCCTCACCAGAGCGATGAAGGGACTGGGAGTAAAAGAATTCCTAACTCTCCGATATATATAATTCCTAAATGACTCAAAACATTTCTAGACTCAATAACGCCAGCGATTCGATCAAGCAGGGGGCTCCTAAGGTCGGGGGAAGGCTCTGATTACCAACTTGTAACACCCTCGATGCGGCTATATCTCCCACGTGTCGAAGCACGACTTAGAGGCATAACCGCATTGAAAGCAATGTCGCAAGTGAGGTAATCTTCACACAACCCATGTAATACATAAGGGAAAGAGATACATAGTTGGCTTACAATCGCCACTTCACACAATACATAAATAAAGCATTACATCATCCAGATACAATCAAGGTCCGACTACGGAACCAAAATAAAAGAAGACTACCCCAAATGCTACACAGATCCCCGATCGACCCCAACTGGGCTCCACTACTGATCAAGTAGAACGAAACAACATAAAGAACAAGATCTTCAACGAGCTCCTCCTTGAGCTTGGTTGCGTCACCTACATGGTTCAACGACACCTGCAAACTGGTTTTGATGAACTTGGTGGAACCAAGTTGGAGCTTAAGAACAAGAAAAGGGAAGGCAAGAGGAAGAGCACACCCAACTACACAAATGGAAACAAGGCAACATGAACATGATGGATGCAAATGCACATGGCAACAGACATGAAGATGGAATGCACAAAGTGAGAAGAAAAGGTAACACAAGCATGATGATGCAACAATTATTATGAAAATCATGGCAACAACAAAATAAATGGAAGGGCAACTGGAGCATCGGTCTCGGGGCGTTACAGTGGAGTTGCAGACTTTGTTGGGCAGAAGCTCACAAAGTGGAATGAGGAGCTCATAATGCAATTCTACTCCACAACATACTTCTATCCAGATGGCAGGATAGTATGGATGTCTGAAGGTACAAGGTACCACTCAACTATTGAGGAATGGGCAAATCTGATCAATGCTCCTAAGGAAGAAGAAGATGACTTGGATGTCTATCCCAAGAAGAAGATGGATCGCAACTCTATGGCAAACATGTACAAGGAGATTCCTGAAGATGATCTTGAGACTCACCAGTTTGGGTCAGTATAACACTTGCTGTCAGGGCTGCCTACAATCAATTGGATCCCTAGGCACACTCTCTTGCCCAAGTCTGGTGATCACAGAATGATCAGAGGCCATGCAATTAATTTGCTACACATATTTGATGTGCCATAGAAATTCAAGGTCATGAGCCTCATGGTTGAGACTATCAAGAGGACAGCAGCAGACCAGAAAAGAAGTTGTGGATATGCCCCACAAATCTAGGAGTTGATAAACTCAAAGATGGGCACAGGCACATACCTATTGGATAAGGAACTCTTGCCTATCTACCCAGACTTCGAGGACAATCAAGTTGTGATGAATGAGAATGAACCATCATCAGTACAAGCTCAAGAGAAGAAGGAGAAAGCAAAGAAAGAGAAGGCTGCCAAGATGCCAACTCAAGAGGAGGCATCTGAGTACTTTTTGAAAAGCAAGCAGGACCAGCTTGGTTATTTGATAGCATCAACTCTGAGGATTGAGAAGGGGTTGGCCACCCTGACTCAAAACCAGGAGAGCTTGGAAAGAATCATGGAGCAAAAATTCTATGATTTAGATGTCAAAGTAACTGAGATTCAGTCAGTTGTGGAGCAGCTACAAGATGATATGCAGGAGAGGAAGGGCAGAACAACCACTGATGCATTTGCCAGAGTGCCTCGAGCTCAAAGATCAACTGCAGTACCCGTACCAGACACCAGAGCCACTTCATCTGCACCAAGCCTGAGAGACGTTTTAGTGCTATGCATTTTCTATGAACTTTTTGGTAACTTGTTGCCAAAGGGGGAGAAAAATGTATAGATCATAGGCTTAGAGAGAGAGTTTGCTTTTGTTTTCTCTTGTCTTCTTGGTTGAACTTTGTTTGTCTTTTTATTGCTTGAGATACTATGCTATTATCTGTGAGACATTGATGATCATGTGGTTGATCATCAGCTACACTTATGCTTGTTAGATGATATTATCTTACTTATCCTTATATGATCATTCACTTTGCTTGGTGATGAGTGCATGTATTCAATCTTTATTATTTTGAGCGCTCCACCAAGATGTATGTGACATGGAAGAGTAACCCATGATCCTAACTCATTGTGCATTTGCAGTCCAAAGCAAATCTTAAGATATGCACAAATTTAGGGGGAGCTCTTGCTTTTCACATACTTCTCAAAGCGACAATATCTTTCACTCTTATTATCATTTGTCGAAGCTTTGATCTATATGTTGTCATCAATTACCAAAAAGGGGGAGATTGAAAGCGCGACTATCCCTGGGTGGTTTTGGTAATTCCTAACAACATATATCTCATTGAGCTAGCATTATTCCAAGATTAATATTTCAGGAAAAGCTCAATGAATGGCATGGCATGGATGAGGAAAGTGGATCCCTCAAAATTCTAAGGACAAAAAGTTTGGCTCAAGCTTGAAGCTCAAGACTCTACATTTTATATTTTAGTGATCCAAGATCACATTGAGTCTATAGGAAAAGCCAATACTATCAAGGAGGGATGAGGTGTTGCTTAATGGCTTGCTTTCTCAAAATGCTTAGTGATATGCTCCAAAATCCTCAACTACCTTCCCACATCCACATATGACCTAAACCAAAAGTCAAACTCGGCCCCACCGATTCTTTCTATCCGGTGCCAGCGAGTTTCAAATGTCATAGCCACTGCCATAAACCCTAGGCAAATCGGTCTCACCGATAGGGATCTCGGTCTCACTGAGATGGGACTGTAATCTCTCTGTTTCCCTTCGTAACGTTTCGGTCTTACCGAGATGAGCGATCGGTCCCACCGAGATTGCAATGTAAAATCTTTGTTTCCCTTTTGTAACATTTCGATCTCACCGAGATGAGCGAATCGGTCCCACCGAGTTTACCTGACCAACTCTCTGGTTAGCTTATTACCAAAATCGGTCCTACCGAGTTTGTGTAATCGGTCACACCGAGATTACGTTATGCCCTAACCCTAACCATATCGTTCCTACCGAGTTGCATCTCAGTCCCACTGAAAATCGTAATGGTCACTAGGTTTGCTGAATCGGTTCGACCGAGTTTAACCATTCGGTCCCACTGAGTTTGGCAAATTGTGTGTAACGGTTAGATTTTGTGTGGAGGCTATATATACCCCTCCACCCACTCTTCATTCGTGGAGAGAGCCATCAGAACATACCTACACTTCCAATACACATTTTCTGAGAGAGAACCACCTACACTTGTGTTGAGGTCAAGATATTTCATTCCAACCATATGAATCTTGATCTCTAGCCTTCCCAAGTTGCTTTCAACTCAAATCTTCTTTCCACCAAATCCAAATCCTGTGAGAGAGAGTTGAGTGTTGGGGAGACTATCATTTGAAGCACAAGAGCAAGGAGTTCATCATCAACACACCATTTGTTACTTCTTGGAGAGTGGTGTCTCCGAGATTGGCTAGGTGTCACTTGGGAGCCTCCGACAAGATTGTGGAGTTGAACCAAGGAGTTTGTAAGGGCAAGGAGATCGCCTACTTCGTGAAGATCTACCGCTAGTGAGGCAAGTCCTTCGTGGGCGACGACCGTGATGGAATAGACAAGGTTGCTTCTTCATGGACCCTTCGTGGGTGGAGCCCTCCGTGGACTCGCGCAACCGTTACCCTCCGTGGGTTGAAGTCTCCATCAACGTGGATGTACGATAGCACCACTTATCGGAACCACGACAAAAACATCCGTGTCTCCAATTGCGTTTGAATCCTCCAAACCCTTGCCGTTACATTCTTGCAAGTTGCATGCTTTACTTTCCGCTGCTCATATACTCTTTTGCAGTCTTGCATGAATTGTGTGGAGATTGCTTGACTTGTACTAAGATAGCTAAAATCTGCCAAGAACTAAACTTGGGAAAAGGCTAGATTTTTATTTGGTCAAGTAGTCTAATCACCCACCTCTAGACATACTTTCGATCCTATAGATACAGACATAGGGAGGTGTGAATGTGCAAATGATCGTGCATGAGTGAGACATAGACAGATGCCGATACGTTGTGTATACATGAGAGAACGGTCTTCTAGTTTAGTTGTGTGTGTATGTGTCTGTGTGAGAGAGAGATAGAGGGAGGGAGAGAGACAGAGAGAGGAGCATCCGTAACACAACAACCATCTCTCTCGATTCGTCCGTCCCTCGCACGGTCGCATGCAACACATGCATCAACGCGCACATTTTGACACCCTCACCCGGCCCCTGCCCACCTCAAGGCCCGCACAATCTCTTCATGAATACCCATTTCTCTCCTTAGGTTTGTTTTCTCTCAATATCTGACACACACATAGACACACGCAGCACAACACACACACACACACACTCCCCCAAGCACACAATTCATCCCCATCCAAGGTTATATGGCGACCACTCTCGCTTGTGCTTCTTTGCACCCCAACATGCACAACACCTCAATCTTCAAAGAGGGCAACGAGAAGATCGAAGATGGCGACCACACCGCGCTAGAGAATGCGGGGTCATTTGGAAGCAGGGTGATGTGACGACGACTGACTGACTCCTCCCCCCACCCTCTCTCTCTCTTGCACAAAATTACCAATCCCTCTCTCCCCCGCACAAAATTGTCAATCCCTCAACCCACAAGATCCTTCCCCTCTCGTCCATGTTTTTCCTGCTCTCTCATCAAACATGTTGTCTCTTCTCCTTCCACGTATACAGAATCCAGATGCACACGCATCTCATGTATAGTACATGTATGCATCTTTCTCACAGACCTAACTTCTTCCTCTCTCTTTAAATATCTATCTCTCTCTTTGTCTCGTTAGGTTTGTCTCCTACTCTCTCGTCCACATACATACAATCTTTCCCTCCCCATCTTCTCCATCTTCAAAAGCTCTCTCTGCACGTTTCATTCACACATTGGGATATGTCAAAATGTTGCTTCTATAATGGCTGATGTAGAGTTATGGTTGTTCTTGTTGCATCCTACAAAGTAATAACTATGAAATGCATTTAGATTCTCATTTGACTGGGATTATGTGAGTTTGAGCATGTTGTGAAGTACTATAGACCTTGTATACATCTTGGGATTCGACAACGATTGTAACTATTGAATTGTATAGACCATTACATTTGAATTCAATATCCTAATATATTTATTTCACAATTTCAACAAATGATTAGTTCACTACAAACTAAGAAAACAAATGTGTACTCCCTTCGTTTTTATTTAAGTCCGCGTATTAGCATTGGTCAAAGTCAAGTTTGGTAAACTCTCAGAAAGCTTATAACAAAAAATATTAACATATACAATAACAAATAAATACCATTAGATTCATTATTGAATGTACTTTCACATCATACATATTTGTTATGGTAAATGTTTATATTTTTCTATAAACTTGGTCAAACTTTAGGTAGTTTGACTTCGGTCAAACCTAATATGCAGAGTTTACTACTACTACTCGCTAGTTGCTTAGCCGAATCACTCAACACGCCACACGGGGAGTCCAGTGTCACAAAATTTTGAGGTCGGCGGGAAAATCTCCCGCGACCCTGATTCGAGTAGTGGGAACTTACCATCATAGCCTTCGGAACAGGCCTATGGATGACGCTTGGTAGGGGGCTGTTTTCGTAACTTCAGGTTCACCCTACCCGGCCAACCCCACCCCGGCACCCAGAGTAGTACACCTGAATACTCCCCAATTTCTATCCCCACCGCAAAATAGACTTCTCCACGGCACCGCAGCCTTCGTGCTCCTCCCCTTTACATCAGTGCACTCGTCCACCGCAGCGCATCTGCCTCATCGACGACCTCGTACGCCGCATTGGAGCCGGTCCACCGTCGTCGTTGTACACAGAGCCCCTTCCCCGACATCGTCTTCCACGGTCTCGGATCTGCTTCCCAGAAGCTGACGCCAAGCGCAGAAGTACCACCGTCGTGGACAATGAACTGACTCCCGTTGCCGACCATGACTCAGAGAGGCCACCGCGACCATCGTTCTCCTCCTCGATTGGTAATGTGTGTATTGAATCACTTAGCAGTACATGTGCAGTTCCAATTTTGTTCATACCTATCCTTGAAATTTCCTGGGTGCTATTGTTCACGTAAAAGTAATTGGTAATAGCCTCCATTGTCCAACAGAATATAAGCTTGTAATTGTGCGTCGCTCCTGTATCGCGCTGTGCTTGGGTAGGTTTTTCATCTGCAACCAGTAGTGTGGCAAATGATGGAAAGGTTTTTAGAACTAGCAAAATGCCCATGTGTTGCACACATCAAGATGCATTTGTATGAGTAGTTTATCTTGATGGAGATGCTCTAACATGGCAGACGAGTGCTTTAATGTTGCCCACAAGATGCGTGAGTATTACTAGTAGTATATTTTTCTTGCCATGTTGAGATTTTAAAACCACGAGTGCGAACATGCAGAGGAGCAATGAAGACCAAACATAGGATATTCGGGACATCTTGAAGGAGCGTGCCAAGTTAAAGAGGAGCTGCACCGAACCTGTAAAATGAGCTTTGGTAAGTAACACCCTTTCAATTACTTTTGTGTAGCCTCATGTTCTTCGATGTGTATATGTTGTAGTTTCTATTTATCTTAAGCGTGGTGTTCTTCGATGTGTAATAAGAAGAGTCTTAATCATCCTAATGCTTTCGTTTTTAGCTTCATGTAGGAAGTGGGTGTTCTCACCTTGTAGTCTGTTTTTATTTATTTTTTCCTTTTGAATTCACTTCTTTGAGTTCTGTTTATCTGGCTTCTACTAAATGGATCTAGGTTGCTCTGAGTATTGATCTAAAAAAGAAGTAACTTCATGTCAGGATGCAGTTCCTGCGAGGAGGGAAGTATGGTCAACCTTGAGATCATGTTTCCAAAATGAGGCTAGATTACACACAAGGTACCAGTTCCCTAATGATGCTGGATTAGACACAAGGTGCAAATTCCCAGATAATGTTGGATTACACACAAGCCAGGTGGAGTCGTCAGCTCTTCGTGTCCTCATGGCATTAGTAAAGGCTGAAAGAAAGCGTGCAGCAGCCCTTGAGAATGTAGCCGAGTTCCTGAAGAAGCGAAAAGAGCAATCAGATGATCTCTTCACCCAAGCCAAAGAAGAGATGGAAGAAGCCAGAAATAAGCTAGCAGAGGCAGAGCAGGCTAGGCATCTCCTGCTATCTAAAACTGTTGTCAATACAAAATTTCCTTCATAATAGCTAGGTTCAAATATTTATCCAGTCAGCATGCCTGTTGTGATGTCCGTGCATCTACTGATGTGGCACAAAATGTTTTTTGGGGTCATGTAATAACAGCAATTACTTTCCAAACAATAACGGACGAAGCATTGGACATGGTATAGTTCACGCGCAAGCCCGACATTCCAAGTTCAACTTCCACATCAAACTCATGTTCACATATATCTACACATTCATACATAATGTCCACAACCATGATTCACTTCAAAGCCAAAAAAATGTGAGGAGAGTTATAAATAAAGAAAATCCTCTACTAGTTCCTGCTACTAGTGCGAGCACAACAAGTCAAGACCATGCGTACATTAATTATATTTTAGTCATTTTTCGTGTTCTAAAATGCCTGTCAGCTCGCGGGAGGACGTGTTGCCGGCACACGCGCGGATTCAATGAAGGCAGGCGGGGCAGTCTTAAGCTGGTTGCACGCGGCGAGGAGGCGTGCTCAGCCGGTCCTGCAGCGAGTGCGGCCCTCTTGGCCGGCGCGCCGGTTCAATGCCTGCGCTATGAGAGATCGCGTCCGTGTCAGAGCAATCACTCCCTCCAGTCCTTTTTTGTTTGGGTATAACAAAATCTCGTTTTCCATTCACATTTTAGTGGTAGGAGTTGTACGTGTGTGTTGTGAGAGAGGGAGAGAGGAGACGTTAGTCGGGGTTGTCTGATCGGTAAACAAATGAATAATGTCAGTCTGGGATGGAAACGAAAAGGAGACTGCAACAAATGTTGTGTCTATAGGAGAGATAGAGAGAGTAATTTTAGTTGTATGAGTCATATGTAGAGACATATAGGGTGTGAGAGAGAATCCCATATTGAGAAAGACAAAGTGAAAGACGAGTGGAAACTGTGTGTTTGGCGGTGAAAAAGAAAGCTTAGGTACCGAGTGATACCAGAGAACAGTAGAGACGTGAGAGATAATGAAAACCATGTAATTTATAATGATAGGGAGAGTGTGACACTTCTCAAGGGAGACATCGAGAGACCATGTTTGCGAGGATAGGAGCAACATGAAGTGAGCGTGCGGGTGAGCTAGAGAAAAGAGAGTGATAGCTACCTGAAGAAGCATGCATGCGAGAGAGATGGGCGTGAAAGGAGTGAACAAAAAACAGATTCAAATATTTGAATTCGAGATGATGATACATGTAATCCATACTCGAACCAAAATTGATCTATCAAACATGCATACTCATATGAATTCACGCACATCTATGTTATTTAATATATAGATATTACTAATCCAAACATTTTAGTAGAACATAATTTGGTTAAATTTTTTCGAATTCAACCTTAAGATTTCGAGATCGTTGTATTTGTAAATCATATTATACATATAAAGGAGCAGAATTCTTTGTTGTGCTTTTGAAAGTATATATAAAAAATGATGCATATAGAATGTGATTCCAATTGAAAATGGATCCCGACCAAAAAAATAGAATATAAACGGGATTCGAATTGAGTTGGCATGGTAAACGTGCACTCTGCAAAATTTGAACGAAGCGGGGAAAGTCGCAGTAACTGCCCGAAACCAAAATCTGCGAGATGGAAAGCACTAATGCCTATCCCTGCCATGCAAAGCCTATATGCTGGATTTCTATAGGTTTCGATAGGGGTAGGTTTGTAATTTCACCCAAACGTGACGTAACCGACTCTCACCTGCATTCATACACAGTGGGCACCAAAACACAGTGTGTCCTCGGCCGAAATCAACTCCCTCCCCGATTCATATTCATACACGGTGGGCGCCAAAAATAAACTCTCGTCGGCAAATATTCGGTGTATGCGAGATTACCGTCCTATCCCCAACCGACTAATGTTGCTGTGATGTAGTAGAAATTTGAAACGGGGGCTAAGTTTGTAAATTTCCTCGCATTTGAGACAAGTGCACCCTGAATACATGGTTCCCCCTTCCTCTCTACCTACTTTTCCCCATTCGTACTCTGTGGGCGCCAAAACACCCTCTCCACCCCACCCTCCTCCGTCCGCCGCCGTCCGCCACCCCATCCACCGCCGTACTCCTCCACCATGCCGGAGCTGATACCCCGACGCCGCCATCCATTACAAGAGATCAACCTCTCTCATCCACGGCTTCGGACCGGGATCCTTGCCTCCCGTCCTCTCGCTTCATCCCCACCGTCGTCCACCTTGCCGGCGCCGCTCCTACGACCGTCTTGTCCACCGCGCCCCACCGCCACCGTCTACCCTCCTAGATCTGCTTCCACGCCGCCAACAGCCATCGCTACCGCAACACCGTCAAATTCTCAGCAGATGCGTACACGGCGCCGCACCAGAGGCGATACTCTTTCGTATCTGCTCAACTTATTTATCACAGCAAGAAAATAGATCGCCACTGCTTTACTCTGATTTCTTGTCTTGGTTGCGAAGTTGCCTTTGTCCGGTTTGCACCTTCAGATCCGCCATGGCACGCTCAACACCATACTCGCAATGCTTATGGTTTTCCCCTTTTATATTCCACACTAGTTAAATCACAGTAGAATAAATTTCAAAATTGGGTCAGTCAATTTTTTAGAGCTCGCCGGAGTTCGCCGGTGTGATCGAAGGGGCTCGGGTGGTTGTGGGGCCTCGCCGAACGAAGAAAACTCGACGCGGGTGGGGGTTGGGGTGGGGGTGGGGTGGGGGTGGCGGAGGAACACAGGCGGTGGGGCCGGTGGTCCGGCCGACGGCCCGTGCGGTGTTCTGTATGGGAAGAATCAGAGACGAGGAAGAAGAAGGGTTAGGAGACGTAGGATCTTCATCCAACCGCCTGAAATAGTCGAGAGACAGCTAGGAGTTGCATTCTTAATGCGCTCTGGTTCATCATGTGTGGGCACTGCGCAACCAACATTTTATTATCCAAAATCTGCTTGCTCTTCTTTACCATGTTCCTCTTCCGTTCTTCTTTAATATGTACTCTCTCCGTTCCTAAATACAAGTCTTTGTATAGATTCCACCATGGACTACATATGGAGCAAAATGAGTGAATCTACACTCTAAAATGTACCTGGATACATCTATATGTGATCCATAGTGGAAATCTCTACCAAGACTTATATTTTGGAACGGAGGGAGTATGATAGTAGTACAGTATGTTCCTTGTACTGAAGATGAGAAGTGACATTTGCAGTGTAGAGGTCTATACGGTCGGTTGTGATGGACACTTTGAGCCTCTTTGATTCGTAGGATCTTGTAAACATAGGAATATGATTTGTAGTGGCCTGCCCACTTGAATCCTATAAGAATAGCAAGGAAATGCAGGGAGATATGTCGTCTTTGAGAGTTACATTGATATTAACAGTACCACACCTTCACTTGAAGAGAGCTGGTATCGAAAGCCTTTCTAGCCGTACCGGCAATACTAGCACATATATTCCAGCAAGTTCCACTTTGCTGATTTTACTCTGATGCTTAAGGTTTTCCCGTTATATCTACACTATGATCTGTGTAGCTGCTTTGTGTCGCACTAGCAGCAGTCCACTCTTGAAGCTAAACACTGCAATGAATTACAAAATTGGCACCAAGGCATTGAGTGCCATTCTGGATGTAATGAAACTCATACGCTCCCCACTTGTTGATTCTTGTTCAGAATATGATCCTAATGACTATTCTAACCTCGAGGAGTCAAAGGCAGATGGCATGTCCTGTTCACCCATCAAGGTGCCTGTTCTAATTTGGCAATGTTTTATTGATTGCGGGTATCTTGCATATGTTGTCTTGCATTTCTTCTACTTTGTTGCACCGCCATCTGCTTAGTTTACTCATCATATATGTCGAGATGCCATGCCCATCCATTATCAATACATATTCCATCTGTCGTCATACCATGTTTTTCCACTCAAATGTTGTTCTTGTGCATCAGACATCAAAAAGGAAGAGGGTTATTGCCGAACCTAAAGGAGCACCAGCAAAGTCCTTGAAAAACGTGGTGGTGCCGGAGAAATTAGACATCACCACACTTATATTGGCTGTACAACCAGTGACACAAAATGTAGGACCGACTCCAGCAGACTGTACCCATACTTCACTGGCCACACCACTAGTGCCACCACACAGTACCTGCACTCCAGGAAAAGGTATACCGATTTCATTTGCCATAGCACCAGCTGTACCACAGTAAAATCCCACTCCAGCAAAAAGTACAGCAAGTCCACCGGCCGAAGACCTATCCCAACTGCAGAGACGGCCAATTCCTGCAGATTGGAACCCCATTCCATTTATTCCCAGTTTAAAAGACAATGCTTTCAATGTTGTTAGGGACTATGTGCATATATTCCCATCATGGGAAGATTATTGTGAAGACAAACACCATTTTCACATCTTCCTGTCCAACTTACGTGTAAGTGCTATTATTCATGGCTATTATTTTCCTTTTTTCTGCTGATTGAACACATCAATGATTTACATTACATTGTTGTAACTAGACAAGGGTCAATCTGGATAGTCATGACGAGCAAAGCTTGCTTGTGCTATTCAAGGAAGCATTGCAGCGGTATCGGTGTTACCTGAGGAAATCACACTTTGATGGCAAGTCTATAAACGAATTTTTGGTGAAGTCTCATGTGCTAAATTTAGAAGACATTGAATGGAAAAACCTTGTTATGCACTGGTCTCGTTCCCAGGATGAGGTATTGTCTATGAAATCACATGACAATTTGAACTTCTACTTTTCTGCATGTGCCTTACGGATCTTTTTTCCAGGAAATCTGCTCGAAGAAGAATTCCGGTTTGACAAGAACGATGGGATATCGCAAATATGTTACCCGCTGCTTTGCTCTTGTTAGTACTTGTTGTCCTGTATCACTGTACTTGCATACATACCTGGTTCATTATGTGACAGCAGTATGCATGATAGCTTGCTTATCAATTGTTCGCTCCAAATTATCTGATCTGTATGAATGGTTACATTAGTGTAGAATATATCCAATGCCAATGTATTTTTAGCTCTGCATTTTTCTTGTAAGTACATGATGTCCTTTATCAGTGTACTTATAATGACAGGTAGTTGTTCATGTACCATCACTCTGCAGCTTATTTTCCTTTGCCCTCCATTTTCTACACATCAGATCTATATTTACTCTTACCATAAGGTTGGTACTAAAGAAGTTTAGCTGTGCATTGCTCTTGGCTGTACCTTTTGCCTATATCGCTGCACTTACATTTATAGCTACTTGGTTATGTAGCATCACTCTTCATCTTATCTTAAATATTCTCCATTTTTTCATATATTATCACATCTATATTTACTCTTAACAAAATGTAGAATAAAGGCAATGCTTTTGAAGAAGATTCTGTGGTAAACTTCTTGAATTGCCCCCCCATCAGCATGGACAAGGCCTTTATAGAGACTGTCTTCACCAATATTGTAAGTTTGTCCATCTCAAGCCTTCAAACTTTGTTGTATATATTTGGTTAGGCATGACTGCAACAGCTGTTTATTTTTGGTGTTTGCTTCAAATTGCTTGTTTAAAGTTTATTATATGTAGTTCATAAACAAAAGTTCGTCCTTTCTCAATTTAAGTTTTCAGTTGTACAACCAAGTTCCTTCTTCATACCATGTAAATTAAACTATACAGGGCAAGTGATCTTCTTTTGCACTACATGTATGCTTCTGTTCTTCATCTATAATCCAGTGGTGTGGTGAACCTACCCACTACAGCACAATGTCATATTCTGCAATGTCTTAACTATGAAAAATGTCATATCATTCTACTATTATTTAAATCGTCTCTTTATTTGCCAATCTGAAATGGTATAAATTGACAGCACACTAATCATTGATACTTATGAGTTCTTGATCTATAATCCAGTGCTGTCGTGAAGCTGCCAACTCCTTCACAATGTCATTTCCTGCCATGTCTTGACCTGAACAATACCATATTGTGTTAATGTAAATTTAAAATGTGTCACTTTATTCGTCAGTAAGAAATGTGATGAATTGTCAGCACTAATACTCTTATGTGCAAAACCTGTCATCTGTCTGCTTGTTTATCTTTCAGAGTGAGGAAGATATAAGTGTTGAACAAGCGTAGTCTCATCATCTTGCTTAGCTGCTTGTGCTGCAGCTCCCCAGCAGGGCTAACCTTTCTTGAACTCTATTAAAGTGCTGTCGGTTTTGTATATTATTTTGTCGACGTGTTTATTTGCACTGGTGGCGATCTTTGATGCCCAGTGTATGTAATCTGCCGTCTGCTTGTGCTTTATTATCATAGTGGCGAACTTTGATGCCCATTGGATATAATATGCCATAATTTCTTTATTGTATAGTATAGGTTTTTACTTATCCACGATGCTGCAGTTATTTTACTGTATATATATCCTGTCTTCGCAGTAAACCGGCCAAACCATAAAATTACGGTACATATTCGGGCCGTCATGCAATCACGATGTAGGTTGGGCAAGAAATGTGCCGATCAGCTCACGGGCCGGCAGCAACCCGAAATGAACCCCGGCCCATGATTGTGCGAATCAAATCACGAGCATTTAACAGGCCGAAAAATTGTCTCGGTCCTTGTTTGGCCCAATCAGATATCGGCTGCGAGCAGGCCGGATGCAAACCGGGCCGTAGTTAGGCCCAACTATATGACAGGCTTTTAACAGGCTGAAATTAATATAGGGCCGAAATGTTAAACGGGCCCTTAACAGGCCAAAACTAGTATCAGGCCGAATTACTAAGTGGGCCTTTAGCAAGTGGGCCCAAAAGTATAGTGTCCAGTTGACGGGCCGAATCTGATATGGGCCATAATTAGGCCCAAAACTTCTTAAAGGGCCGGACCTGATCTGGGCCGTAATTTGGCCCAGAACGTGGTAGGCTTTTAACGGGACGGATCTCATATGGGCCACTATTAGGCCCAGAGCGTGGCATGCCATTAATAGACTGTATCAAATATGGGCCGGCATTTGGCCCAAAACATGGCAGCTAGTTAACGGGCCGGCCTACTAGGGTCCTCAAAATCTTGTGGGTCTACTGGTGGGCCGGCCCATTAATGTCGGGGAAATCTCGTGGGCCTTTAGCTGGGCCGGCCCATTATGATCCGCAAGAATTTTGTGGGCCTTTACCTGGGCCGGCCTATTATGGCACACAAAAATCTTGTGGGCCTTTAACTGGGCCGGCCAATTATGGCCCGCGAAATCTTGTGGGCCTTTAGTTGGACCAGCACATTATGGTCCGCAAAATCTCGTGGGCCTTTAGCTGGGCCGTCCCATTATGGTCCACAAAATCTTGTGGGCCTTTAGTTGAGCCGGCCCATTTAAACTTGTTGGGCCGTGCCACGTGTCGACGTATCATAGGCGCCTTCTGTCCAGTGAGTGGATGACATCTGTCCCGACGATGAGCCGACATGTGTTTCCTCTAGCCAATGATGATTTTACACGTGGAAAATCCCCATTGGTCGGGGCTGTTAACGGGTTATCAGATCCAAAACCCGACCCGATAGCTTAACGGCATTCCGTTACGGTGGATGCCATGTGTCAGCCACCCTTGACGAAAGCACTTCTGTGATGCGTGATTTATCGTCATGGAAGTGGAAACTTCCGTGATGATAATTTTGGTAATGTCATGGAACACTTCTACGACAGCATAGGTATGACTATCTTGATTCTGTCATAAATTTGTCATGGATGTACATGCATGACAAAAAAAGTGACCTACTGTGACAAACACGTATCATCACGGAAGTGTATTTTTTTGTAGTGATCTGCCCTGCACTACTTATCATATTATCAGGTGAACTCTCTGGCCTGTCAAAGGACATTCTCCTGCAGCGAAGCTTGAAGGAGCAATGAAGACAGTGGTTTTCTATATCTTCAATGGCATCAGCTTCAATGCTCAAGACTTCTTCATCAGGCAATTGGCTGCATATGGCTCCGATATATTTGGTCTGAAGTTCTATGATCCATGGGCAATGCGCCTCATCAAGCTTCACTCTGCTATAAACTATCAACCTTTTGCACACAATCATCTCATATTCTTGCTAGAGGTTGATCTATCTGTCGAAGCCATATACCCAGAGCCAGCCAAGGAGCCAATTTATCTTCACAATGTCAATCGTCAAAGTTTCACTCAACCTATTGAAGGAGTTCTTTCTGCAACTCTTGTTTATCCTTTGGCTGGAAATACACATGCACCTCATGCCCATACTGAAGCCACTGAAAGCACAATTGCCCAAAGGCCTCGGAAGCGATCTCGTGTTCTCAATGACCGAGAGCTTCTCGTCGCCCTACATCAAAAACAGGATAAGCATCATGACTGGCTCAAGCGTCAGATGCTGAGCCTCTTGGTGGATGTTAATCGCATTCACAACCTTGCCACCAAGAATGCATTTGTCACTCATGAAACCTATCGGTAGTCGTGGAAGAGTCTGACTTTGCCTAGCTCTGAAGATGATCTTCAACAGGATGGCTTCACAGAGAGATCCAAGTTTGATTCTACTCCTCCCCTGAACGCTCACTTGCGTCAGACTCCCTCACTCGAAGACTCTGACTACTCATCCTCAGTGGTAACTGTCAATGCCAGAGTCATTGATGACGGATATGATGCTACTTCACCAACTACAGCTTTGCCTCAAATCGACACTGCACCATGTTCTTCTGCACCACCAGACCTCAACGTCAACCCTACTGCTTTGCCTACTCCTCATGGGAATGAGTAGAAAGCTCTATGTCTTCAAACCTTTTTGGTCCTCACTGACAAAAGGGGGAGAAGCATATGAGTTGATAGTCTTCAAGCAGGTTTATAAGGGTGGTTGCTATACGTTTGTCAAGTGCTTACAACTCTCGCTTTCGATATGTTTGGTTCTTTTGAGTTGTAACACTTAAACTTGATGGTTGTCTGCTACCTTTTCTGTCAACTATGTGATGCGATGATAAATTCCGCATGTGCGATGATAAATTCCGCACGAAGTCATTTTGAAGATGTCCATTTATCATTATGCATGTCATTATCTTCGTTATATCTTTTCATCCCTGATGAATTGTCTTCATAAGTTGAAGAGGATCTCCACAAGTACAACCTGCCATGTGCATTTGCATTCAAACGCAAACTACTTATATATGCACATATTCAGGGGGAGCCTTTTGCTACTTATGAAGACAATACCTTAATCCTTTACAATTTCACATACTTTTATCCCTGTTGAAAACTTCAACCAGTTTTTCATCAATCACCAAAAGGGGGGAGATTGTAAGTGCATCTAGTGCCACCCCTAGTTGGTTTGGGAGTATTGTCGACAAACCTGGTTGAGGAACTAATGTGTTTGTAAGAATTGCAGGATAACACAGGTAGTAGTCCCTCATTGATTCGGTTTATCTACGGAGATGACCCCTAAAATGTGTGAAGACATTGAAGACAATGGTGGTCCGTGAAGAGTTTCACATTGAAGACTATGACATGAGAAGACATCGTATGAAGACTATGGATTGCGAAGACATAGTTGTTTTGTAATTTCCTTTTATTCTTTATTGAGTCATAGGAACCATCGTACTGTTAAGTGGGGTCTAAGTGAACAAAGTTAGAGTGACTGAAGTGATGCTCAACCAAATCCTATGTCTTCGAGCAAAGACAATGAGAGCAAATCCTATCCGGAGCTGGATAAGTCAGCTTTACTTGTAGCCCAAGTCAAGCTACCGCGTGTGTTTGAAATCTGACCGTTAGACATGTGTCAGTTCCTTAGTGACCCAGGGTCATTTCGGACAAATCAGGTCGGGTTGCCTAGTGGCTATAAATAGCCCACCCCCTACACCATAAATTGGTGGCTGCTCAGAGTTAGTGCACGACTTTTGTCGTTTGAGAGCAACCCACCTCGAAGCCTTTGAGAGAGAAATCCTTGCGAGGACAAAGCCATAAACACCCTGAGCCAAAGAGTGTTAGGCATCACTGAAGTCATTCTGGCTGCGTGATCTAAAGACTTGTTACACTTGAGGACTGTGAATCCTCCAGCCGGTTAGGCGTCGCGTTCTGAGCATCCAAGAGTCATTGTGGATCGCCAGTGAATGAAGTCTGTGAAGGTTTGGAAGTCTACCTTGAAGACTTACCAGAGTGATTGGGTGAGGACTGTGTGTCCTTAGCTCAAGGGGAATAAGGTGAAGACACGGTCTTCTGAGTTGAATCTCAGCCTCTCTAACGAGATGTACTGTTGTCACAGCAACTGGAACTGGTCCAACAAACACATGTCCTCACCAAGCAACTGGTTCTATCCTTACCTCTCTCTTTACTTAAAGTTTTTCTTCGTGTAGTCATTTCCTGCTTGCATGATATGATTGACTTCACTATGTGAGGACTGTTGTTGACTGGTTTCATACTTTCTTCCATCTTGATCCATACTACCTAGCTGCTGATAGTCTTCGTGCTTTCACTTCATTTGCTTACTTGACTATGGAATGTCTAGTGTAGTCTAGCTTCCGCTACATATCAATAGGTTCATTTCTTCTGTTTGTCTTCAAAGCCCCTGTGTTTTGAAGACTTCCATAAAAATCACCTATTCACCCCCCTCTAGTCGATAACTAGCACTTTCAAGGTGGCTAGTTCATTTTCATCTGAAATTCCAGTAATTTGGTTCAATTTCATTCTTCACCTACTTCTGACACCAGACAAGTTTGAATGGACTTTGCATTTGCTGAAATCTCCCTTATGGCAAATTTTGATTAAAAACTATGAGGAAGACCCAATGACTTTTTGCATTTCTGACAAATGCTCTGTCTCTCAAGCTCCAGTTTGCAAGTTGCATCCCCTAGTTGGATTTAATAAAGAGAATGCAGGATATAGCCCAGCAGCTCACTCTTCCTCTGGAGCAGGCAGTCCTCTCAAAATGGTTTCTCCAAGTAATGTTATTCTCCTACCTGCTGGTGAGGCTATCTCCAGAAAGAGGAGGGGAAAAGGGCCTCTAGTTGAGACTCAAGTAAGGGGAAGTGGAAGAATTAGAGAGGAAAATAAGGGTTTCGGAAGAAACTCATGCACAGGAAATTTTTGTCTTCCTTGCAATGCTGCTCCCCCGGTTTTACACAGTAAAGTAGATAAAAATCTCACTACATCTTTTTGCAAGGTGGCTGGGGAGGATCTGCAAGAGAACCTGGCCAAGAAGGCTAAAAGAAAGGAGAAAAATGGGGAGGCCGAGAGTTCCAAGGCCAATGAGAACAACAACTCCAACTCTAGTGCAGAATGATTAGTCCCATCACTATATATTGTGCCTGGAAAGCCATGAATCATAGGGAGAATGTTCTTAAGATAGTATTCCAGACTATGGGCTTTAAGTACTGCTAGAGGCATTTTGTTATGTACTTGCTTGGAACCTATCTATGCAGACTTTTTTGCTTTTGCTGTAATTATTTCCATTTCTGGGAGACTTGCGAGGAGATGATTTTGAAACCTGGATCTATACAGGTTATGTGTTGCAACCAGTTTAAATGCAAGTTCAATATCTGGTTTGTTATGGTCTGTCAAGGGGTGGTCTTTGATAGCAAAATAATAACTAAGATGTTTCAATATGATTAATAATAGATCTTGGAACATATTAAACTGGAACATTAGGGGCATCAATGCAGAAGCAAAATGGTTAGTTTTAAAGCAAAAAAATAGAGGAAAGTGTAGCTGGGATTATTTGTCTACAGGAGACCAAAAGAGAGGTGTTTGATCTGGCTTATGTTCATAACTTTTGCCCACACAAATTTAATAAATTTGAGTATCTGCCCTCTGTTGGGGCTTCTGGTGGAAATATTATTGCCTGGGTTGTTTCTCTATTCCAAGGAGAAGTTTTGTTCCAAAACAGGTTTTCTCTCTCAGTGAAATTTACTTGCAACACCTCTAACCGGTCTTGGGTTTTGACAAACATCTATGGTCCTAGTAATCAGGAAGATAAATCTGATTTTTTACAATGGTTTAGTAACATTCAAATGCCCCCTCGGGTGGATTGGATAGTGATGGGTGATAGGAACAAACTAGGTGGGGTGTTATTCAAATGCTTCTTTTTAATGAAGCTATTAGTAACCTGGGTTTGTTAGAATTGACTTTAAAAGGGAGGCAATTTAGCTAGAGTAACATGTAGGAAAACCCACTGTTAGAAAAGTTTGACTGGTTCTTTACCTCTGCTTCATGGATGATCTCATATCCAGACACTACTGCTCTTCCACTTGCAAGGCCTATTTCTGACCATCTGCCCTATTTGACTAAAGTGTACACTTCAATTCCCAAAGCAAAAGTGTTTAGATTTGAGAATTTTTGGTTGAAGCACAATTCTTTTAAAGAGGTAGTTAAAGCAGCTTGGGACAATCATTTGGGCTACACAAATCCTGCTAAGGTGATCAATGCAAAATTCAAGAATCTGAGGAGGGCTTTAAAATTATGGGAAACAAACTTGACATGCCTTAAGAAACAGATTGCAGACATTAATGAATGTATTTTTCTCCTGGATTTCTTTGCGGAATTTAGAAGATTGGACATAATGGAGTGGAATTGTAGAGCTGTGCTCAAAGAACACTTGTTGACTATTCTAAAAAACTAGAAAATTTACTGGAAACAGAGAGGAAAAGTTAAAGGAGTAAGATTTGGAGATGAAAATACAAAGTTTTTCCATACTAGAGCATCCATTAATTACAGGCATAATAAAATTGCTATGCTCCTTAATGATAACCACATTGAAATAACAGATCATGCTGGCAAGGCTGCCATACTTTGGGAATCGTTCAAAAAGAGATTAGGAAAATCTGAGGGACACACTATGCATTTTGATTTGCAAGACCTTCTTGCTAATCAGATAAACCCCTATATTTTTAGGTACATTGAAAAACCAATTTTAGGGCATGTCAAGTTCAATTAATAATGTTGTTAAGGAGCTACCAATTGACAAATCTCCTAGGCCAGATGGATTCAATAATGAGTTTTTAAAAATATGTTGGGACATTATAGGAGATGGTGTAAGAAAATTGGTTCATGCCTTCCATGAAGGTAATATTTCTCTTGAGAGCATTAACACTTCATATATCACACTAATACCCAAGAATAATGCTCCTCTCACTCCTAGTGATTTTAGACCAATTACTTTGCTTAATGGGGTGCTTAAGATCATCAATAAACTGATGGCAAACAAAATTGCAAAAGGTTATCCAGCAAATGATTCACATCAACCAATATGGTTTTCTGAAAGACATGGTTATTCAAGACTGGGGTGGTCTTAAAAATATATCCATCAATGTATGAAATCTAGAGAAGAATTGCTCGTGCTAAAGCTGGACTTTGAAAAAGCATTTGATACAATTGAACATCAAGCAATTATTGACATCCTCAGAGCTAAAGGTTTTGGCAGTAAGTGGATCTGATGGATAGAAATGATCTTTAACACTGCTTCAACTGCTGTGATGCTGAATGGAGTGCCAGGTAAAAAATCTACTATAGAAGGGGAGTACCACAAGGAGACCCTCTTTCCCCACTGTTGTTTGTCATAGATGTAGACCTGCTACAATCAGTCATTAATAAAGCAATGGGACTCGGCCTTATTCATGCACCACTGCAAATTAACTCCTGCCTTGATTTTCCAATTGTCCAGTATGCAGATGACACCTTGTTGATAATGCAAGCTAATTATAGACAACTGATCTGCCTTAAAGACCTACTGAACACTTTTGCATCTGCCACTGGTCTCAAAGTAAACTATCAGAAGTCTATCATGGTCCCTGAGGGAGTCCGGGATTAGGGGTCTTCGGACTGCCGGACTATATCCTTTGGCCGGACTGTTGGACTATGAAGATACAAGATTGAAGACTTCGTCTCGTGTCCGGATGGGACTCTACTTGGCGTGGAAGGAAAGCTAGGCAATACGGATATGTATATCTCCTCCGTTGTAACCGACCTTGTGTAACCCTAGCCCCCTCTAGTGTCTATATACACCGGAGGGTTTTAGTCCATAGAAAAACATACAATAATACCATAGGCTAGCTTCTAGGGTTTAGCCTCTCTGATCTCGTGGTAGATCAACTCTTGTAATACTCATATCCTCAAGAATAAATCAAGCAGGACGTAGGGTTTTACCTCCATCAAGAGGGCCCGAACCTGGGTAAAACATGGTGTTCCCTACCTCCTGTTACCATCCGCCTTAGACGCACAATTCGTGTCCCCCTACCCGAGATCCGCCGGTTTTGACACCAACATTGGTGCTTTCATTGAGAGTTCCTCTGTGTCGTCGCTGTTAGGCTTGACGACTCCTACGATCATCGATAGCGATGTAGTCCAGGGTGAGACTTTTTTCCCGGATAGATCTTTGTGTTCGGCGGCTTCGCACTGCGGGCCAACTAGCTTGTCCATCTGGAGCAGATCGTAAGTTACGCCCCTGGCCACCAGGTCAGGTTTGGAAGCTTAAACTACACGGCCGATATCCATGGAGACTTGATCTTCGACGGATTCGAGCCTCTGCCTTGTGCGTCACACGGTCACGGTGAGTACGATTCAGCTCTACCATCGGACAATGCTCAGGAGATCGCACCGGCAGCCGCTCCGACCCTCAATTCGGAGCCAGTTGCGCCGTCCATGGATGGGTGGATGGACCCCGCCACGGAGGCCTTATCCACAGCGGCGATCGAGCCGAACTTCGACCTTACCCTGCACGAGAGTCGTGTTGTAAAACTGCCGGATCCTTCTCCGGCCACGGACTCCAAACCGCCTGCGCCCGTTCCTAGCGAATCCAATTGGGCGCCGATCATGGAGTTTACCTCTGCGGATGTTTTTCAGCACTCACCCTTCGGCGACATACTGAACTCATTAAGGTCTCTCTCCTTGTCAGGAGAGTCCTGGCCGAACTATGTCCGGCAGGATTGGGATGCGGATGACAAAGAAATTCGCCGCCCACCCACCACCCACTTAGTAGCCACTGTCGACGATTTAACCGACATGCTCGAATTCGACTCCGAAGACATCGACGGTATGGATGACGATGCAGGAGACGAACGGGAACCACTGCCCACAGGGCACCAGATGCCCACTTCATCACATGACGTATACATGGTGGACACACCAAAAGAAAACGATGACAAGGAATGGAAGGACGCAACGAAGGGTTGTCCCCTCGAGAAGCAGTCAAAGCGGCAGCATAAGCGCCGCCCCAAATCCCGCCTCGGCAGAAACAATGATCATATAGACCCAGCGTCAGAGCAGGGTGAACTATCGCCGGACCACGACAATATGGAGAATCAAACGGAACAACCCGACTCTGTCAAAGATAATAATCCGGACGACATCACACCGGACAGACACTCGGAGCAACAGAATGCCCATCAAAGGCTTGTTTCCACCGCGAGGAGTCTACAAAAGCAGAAGCAAAGGCTCAAGGCTGCGCAAGACACACTCAGAATCAGATGGAGTAAAGTACTCAACACAGCGGCGAAGTACGGCGATAATCGCCACACCAAGAGCTACCCGAAGCGGAAGTTGCTACCTAAATTCGATAAGGGGGCCTTAGATCCCCCGCAACCAAAAATTAAAATGGCCATCTGGACGGATAGACGACCTCACGGCCAACATAGAGCGGCGAACAACGCCGCACATAAGCCAATACGCGATCCACGCGAGGGGTCGCATCAAAAGGACGGTGCAACCAGATCCATCTATGGACCACGCAAGCGCGCTCCAGCATACGATGCAACACAAACAAACATCAGAACACCACAGTACACCCAGATACATGGGTGCCGCACACCCCCTATGTTTCACCGATGAGGTGCTGGACCATGAATTTCCAGAGGGATTCAAACCCGTAAACATAGAGGCATACGACGGAACAACAGACCCTGGGGTCTGGATTGAGGACTATTTCCTCCATATCCATATGGCTCGAGGAGATGATCTCCATGCCATCAAGTACTTACCCCTCAAGCTCAAAGGGCTAGCTCGGTACTGGCTTAAAAGCCTCCCGGAAAGCTCCATTGGAAGCTGGGAAGAGCTCGAAGACGCTTTTCGGGCGAATTTTCAAGGGACTTATGTCCGACCTCCGGATGCGGACGATTTGAGTCATATAACTCAACAGCCCGGAGAGTCAGCCCAAAAGCTTTGGAATATGTTTCTTACTAAAAAGAACCAAATAGTCGACTGTCCGGACGCCGAAGCTTTGGCAGCCTTTAAGCACAGCGTCCGAGATGAATGGTTTGCCAGACACCTCGGCCAAGAAAAGCCGAGAACAATGGAAGCATTAACAAGCCCCATGACCCGCTTTTGCGCGGGCGAGGACAGCTGGCTAGCCCAATGCAGCACCAGCGACCCAAGTACATCTGAAGTTAGAGACGGAAACGGGAAATCACGATGCAGCAAAAATAATAAGCGCCAAAATAAAGAAGACAACCCGACGAGCACGGCGGTAAACGCCGGATTCAAAAGCTCTCGGCAAGGTCAGCAAAAGCCGCCCTCTAAAGGCGCCGGAGATGAACTATCCAGCTTAAACAAAATTCTGGACCAAATATGTCAGATCCATAGCACCTCCGATAAACCTGCAAATCATACCCATAGAGAATGATGGGTCTTCAAGCAGTCCGACAAGCTCAACGCCGAACATAAGGGGCAAGATACACCAAGCGAAGACGAGGATGAGCCTCGCAAGCAAAACACTGGGGAACAGAAGAAATTTCCACCAGAAGTCAAAACAGTAAATGTGTTACATGTGATAAAGGGGAGAAGCAAAGCGGCACTCCTAGATAAACACGCCCAAGGGCCTATCACCTCGGAGTTTTGCCACTGGCCGTTTCAACCAATCACCTTCGACCATCAGGATTACTCAGCATGTATCCGGAGCGCAGGATGGGCTGCTTTGGTATTAGATCCAATAATTGACGGATACCACTTCACACGAGTCCTGATGGACGGCGGCAGCAGCTTAAACCTGATATATCAGGACACAGTCCGCAAAATGGGGATAGACCCAACGACAATTTGCCACAGCAATACTACCTTTAGAGGAGTAACGCCAGGCCCAGGGGCTCATTGCATGGGCTCCCTGCTACTAGAGGTTATATTCGGCTTCCCCGACAACTTCCGTAGCGAAAATTTAACCTTCCACATTGCTCCATTCCAAAGTGGCTATCAAGCACTACTCGGACGCGAAACTTTCGCTCGCCTTAACGCAATACCGCATTACGCTTCCCTCACACTTAAGATGCCCGGTCCACGTGGCGTCATTACAGTAAATGGAAATATTGAGCGATCCCTGCGCGCCGAAGAGAGTGCGGCCACCTTGGCAGCCGCACACTAAAATGGCCTCACCAACTAAAGCATTCGAGGTCATCAAGACCACGGACAAGGTTAGACGAGTCCGGCACAGCTATATGTAATTCATACAGGTTTGATGACCACACCCCTATTACAAATACAAGGGGCTCAACGCGCGCAGACAAGTGGCAATTTTTACTCATCTTGGACTGTACATGGTTTCTTTAAACCTACCTTTTTCCACGACAACTTTTCACCTAAGTTCCTCTCTTTTACAGATGACCATCGTGCTACACCCGTCCAGGATACGGCCCAACGGAGACACAGGCACGGACGTGTAGCAGGGACCCGTCCAAAGGATTCTTTTTAGATTAAGACCATGTGTCAACCTTTTTTACTGTCTCTTGTTGATACACATCCCTTGGATTCTCAGTACAATTGAGAAGGATGCTGACGTCTTGGCATGTGGCCACGCCAGAACAATGCACGTACCTAGACACCAGGGGCTTCTTACAAAGGGCACTGTTTAGGCCCAGTTTACACCATAAAGACAGAATACCTTAGGGAGTGTTCGGCGTCGCGAGTTTGGCCTTATATACATCAGCTCCGAATCATGTCTTTGGTTAAATGTTGGGTTTGCCCGGCTCCTGTGTTTTGCTGCCTTACATTCCGCTCTATCGGCTAAGGCGGCACCAGGAGAACTACTGCGATTGTGCCCTGGTTCATCCGGATGAGCAGCTCAGTAGAGAAAGCCGAAAACTGACTGTCATGATATAGCGCGAGACTGGTCAACCACTCAATGACCTATCGGAATCTTAGAATTCCTCCGCCTTAATGAAGGGCCATTTCCCGGCCAGGCATGTATGCACCCCGAATGCGGGTGAGTGCGAAGCCACCAGGGGCTATATAGTAGCCCCACTGTCAAACTCCTATGGCTAAGTGAAAGTGTTAAAGCATTATAGTCCGGTTGCCTAGTTCGCTTCGCTATCACCTCCTTATTAGGAGCAAGATGTTGGATTAAGTGTGAATACGTGTCTTCTGTGAACACCCCAACATTATATGCGTGGGGGCTGAAGCCGACTACTGCAATCTTTCAGGCTATATACATGTATACATAATAGATCGCACATGAGGCATCACAATACTTTCGGGCACAAGTATAAATACAGCCTTGATAAATTCAATAAAACATTGTTTTTACAATTGGAATACATGTCACTCAAACATAATATTCTTCGAGCTCTGGGCCTCTATCAAACGAGCACCCACAAGAACTTCTTCAAAATAGTGCTCAGCAGCCACTCGGCCTATGACCGAACCCTGCGCCGCAACAGTGGTAGCATCCATCTCCGCCCAATATGCTTTGACACGGGCAAGGGACATCCGCGAGCCTTCTATGCACGCTGACCTCTTCATCGCATTGATGCGCGGCACCGCACCAAGGAACTGCTGCGCTAAGCTGAAATAGTTGTTCGGCTTCGGCTTTTCCGGCCACAGATGATCTACGACGGACCTCATGGTGAGTCCGGACAATTTATTGAGTTTGGCCCAGTCGGCAAGATGATCAGTTAGTGGAAGAAGACGCTCTGGAAGGTTAAACTGCGACCATAATAGCTTATCCACTTCACGATCTGTTTGATCTCGGAAGTATTTGGCCACATCGACAGCACTCGCCGTCAAATCCAGATATGCGTCTGCCGAACTCCACAGCCGATCCAGAGGGGCATACCGCGGATCTCCAAACTTCCTCCGCAGCAAAAAGGGCTTCCCAGCCACAATATCACCAGCTTCACGCAGCTCTTCCTTCTTTGCCCTCATGGCAGAGCGGGTGTCTTTGGCCGCCATCATGGCCTTTTCGAGGTCCGTCGCCTTCGCTCGGTTCTCTTCTTCAAGGAACTGGCAATGATCGGCAGTGTCTTTTAACTTTACAACCATCTTGGCCATCTTCTCTTTGCTCTCGCAATGTGCGGCCTTCTCGGCTCTTAACTCTTCGGCCGCCTTCAAAGCAGCCGCATTACTACTCCTTGCTTGTTCTTTGGCTCGGGCAAGTTCCGCCCGAAGGGTCTCCACAGTGGCAGCTCCATCTACAGTCAACGCATATTAAAGGTACTGGCATCACGCTGCTCTTACTATGTGACATTCACCAGAAAACATCACTTACCATGTGCCTCATCAAGCCGCTTGTTAACAAGCTCGATGTCGGCATCTGCCGCATCCAGCTGCCGCTTTAGTTCGGCAAACTCATCATTCCGGCTAGCCACCGGAGCTTCCACCACCTGCACATATAAGCAGTCTGGCTATTACATTGGACTACGATCCTCTGTTTGCCTCCGCTCTCGGCAACAACCAGAGTCTCAGGGGCTACTATCTACATAGGGCACACCTAAAAATGTGCGGTACTATCACAAATGTATATCATTTTATGTACCTCAAAGCCCGTCAGTAGACTCATAAAGGCGTCATGCAACCCGCTTTCGGCGGATGAAATCCTTTCCATCACTGTACCCATCGACGTACGGTGTTCTTCCGAGATGGTCGCTCGCTTTAGCAGATCCCTCAGTGCGTCCAACTGCTTAGCAGACGGCGCCGGACTCCTTTCTTTAATCTCTTCAAGAGATGGATGCTAGGGACTTCGGGTGACTATAAGATTATCTTCTGGCCTCGCCGAATTTGGAGAGGCCCTCTGTGACTACACTTCAAGGTCGCCCGCTTCTTGAGTGGGGGAGTCCGGGGGAGGCGTTTCGCTCTCCATCATCTCAGGAAGAAGGTCCCCTGAAGACGAGCTCTGTGGAGAAGGGCTAAGATCCGAACTGCAAGATAACCGCTTCAGTTATTTTCCTCGGAAGTAAGGTAGAATATCTTTACTATTAAGTATTTTTTGATCACTTATGGCTCGTTAGAGGGCTGATCCCCGCGCGGACTTTGTACGGCAAGAGCACCCCCAAGGCAGGACCCTTCGTTGAAGACTCCTTCTCCCATTCGGAAACCTTGGTTTCCGGATCTCCAGAGGCAGTCCTCTTCCTTCCTCGGAGCGAGAGAAGGTCAGAATCTTCCCCTTGGTTACCCTCCCTCACGGGGATGCTCGTTCCCTCGGTTGGAATTGGCAGCGATGGGGGGAAACTTTCGCCCTCATTATTCCCGCCTTTATCTTCCTTTGGGGGCTCCGGGCAAGGTGCTAGCTCGAGCATCTTTTCCAGTACCGGATTGTCCAAACCCTCGGGAAGGGGGCCGAACACCGAATCATCTTCACCTTTGTTACCCAGTCCTGGTCATAGAGTGATTTATCAGAATGACGTCATGATAAATGAAAGACGGTGTGTTCGGCTAGAGGATTACTTACTTGGTCAGCGGTAGGGTTGCTGCTCAGGCCCACGTCCTCGGTAGTATCCGGACACTCTATTTGGGGTCCGAAGAATGATTTATACATCTCCTCGTGTGTTAGGCCGAGGAAATTCTGAATAGTGCGTGGTCCTTCTAGGTTGAACTCCCACATGTGGAGGGGCCGACGTTTGCATGGCTGGACTCTCAACGAACCAGCATGACTTGCACTACCATATCCAAATTAAAATCTCCCTCGAAGAGATCTCGGATGCGGCTCTGTAATATGGGCACATCCTTGGCTGGACCCCAGCTCAGCCCCCTACTAATCTATGACATCAATTGCGGTGGAGGGCCCGAGTGAAAGGCGGGGGAAGCTACCCACTTGGCACTTATGGGAGCAGTGATGTAGAACCACTCCCGTTGCCATAATCCGGACACCTCTGGAAAGGAACCTTTTGGCCATGGAGCTCCTGCAATCTTGCTTATTAATGCGCCTCCGCACGCTGCATACTGCCCCTTGACTGTCTTCAGCTTCACATCAAAGTTCTTGAGCCACAGGCCGAAGTGAGGGGTAATGCGGAGGAAGGCCTCACATACAACAATAAATGCCGAGATGTGGAGAAAGGAATCCGGGGCTAGATCGTGGAAATCAAGCCCGTAATAGAACATCAAACCCCTTACGAAGGGATCCAGAGTGGGACCTAGTCCTCGGAGGAAGTGGGGGATGAACAAGACGTCTTTGTTGGGTTAAGGAGTAGGGACGACCTGCCCTTGGGCGGGCAGCCGATGTGAGACTTCGGCGGTCAGGTATCTTGCCTCCCACAACTTCTTGATATCCTCTTCCGTGACGGAGGAGGGCATCCACTGGCCTTGGAGGCTGGATCCGGACATGATTGAAGATCCGAAGCACCTGACCTAGGCTTTGAGTGTTAGAACACGAGGTGGGGGAGGGATTAGATTGAGCACGGGAGGAAAAAAGTAAAAGCCTTGGCCCTTTATAAAGAGGGTGAATATCAAGCGTCCTCCTCGTGGCCATTTGGGACTTACCTAAAATCTAGGAGTCCTAGGCGTGGTTGGGTTACCCACGCCCGTATTGATGAGAATCCCATAATAAGGGGAACACGATCTCTGCTTTGACAAGACGTGTCAAGAAACAACCTCGCGTTATGTGCGGCGCTAGTTAAAGAAAAATGGTTCAAATAATCGCTGAGCCATGGCATGATGTCATGTTGCCAAAACGTGTCAGCAGATTAGATTTGTAGTAATATTATTCTCTCTACGGAGGTATGTGGAACTTATTTTGCAGGGTCGGACACTATCCTTTTATTTGAACTCTTCTGTGGTATATCCGGAGGAGGAACCCGCCTTGCAATGCCGAAGACAACACTGCGCACCGGACTCGTCATCATTGAAGCCTGGTTCAGGGGCTACTGAGGGAGTCCGGGATTAGGGGTCTCCGGACTGCCGCACTATATCCTTTGGCCGGACTGTTGGACTATGAAGATACAAGATTGAAGACTTCGTCTCGTGTCCGGATGGGACTCTACTTGGCGTGGAAGGCAAGCTAGGCAATATGGATATGTATATCTCCTCCTTTGTAACCGACCTTGTGTAACCCTAGCCCCCTCTGGTGTCTATATAAACCGGAGTGTTTTAGTCCGTAGAAAAACATACAATCATACCATAGGCTAGCTTCTAGGGTTTAGCCTCTCCGATCTCGTGGTAGATCAACTCTTGTAATACTCATATCATCAAGAATAAATCAAGCAGGACGTAGGGTTTTACCTCCATCAAGAGGGCCCGAACCTGGGTAAAACATCGTGTTCCCTGCCTCCTGTTACCATCTGCCTTAGACGCACAGTTCGGGACCCCCTACCCGAGATCCGCCGGTTTTGACACCGGCAGTCCCTATTAATATTCTAGAGGAGAGGGCACAAATCTATGCTGGAACCCTTAATTGTCAGATGGGACAGTTTCCATTCACATATCTTGGGCTTCCTTTAGGACGACACAAACCAACAGTGGAACAATGTCTCCCACTGGTTAACAGGGTTGCAAAAAGACTAGCTGGTATTGCCACATTTATGACTTATGCAGGCAGATTGTTAATGGTTAAAGCTGTTCTAGCATCACTCACAATTTTCGTCATGAGCTGTTTGGATATATCAGTTACTATTAAGCAACAGATCTTAAAATATTTCAGACACTGCTTATGGAGAGGCCCGGATATGGAGGATCATAGACCAGCCCTAGTGAAATGGACCACTGTTTGTAGGCCAAAGAATCAAGGAGGGCTAGGAGCCATGGATATTTTCACACAGAATAAGGCACTACTTATGAAAAACTTGCACACATTCTATAACAGACATGAAATTCAATTGGTACAATTGATTTGGGAAACTCATTACTCTGAAAACAAGTTGCAAGGAGATGAGTTAGTGGGATCTTTCTGGTGGAAGGCAAACTTGTAATTAGTTCAGCAGTATAAAGATTTAGCAAGGTGCAATTTGGGAGATGGCAGAAGTGCTTATTTTTGGACTGATTTATGGGCTGAGGACCTCATGCAACATAAATTCCCACATCTTTTCTCTTTTGTGATTAGTCACAGACTTACTGTACAGGAGGTTATTGGCACCGAATATCTGGAAGACCTATTTCACCTACCACTGTCAATGGAGGCGCATGAACAATATTTAAAGCTTGAAGAGATGTGCTACACTATGAAGCAATCATAGTACCAGAATTTCATAGACACAAGGAGCTATATCTGGAGTAATGAGCACTTTTCTTCAGCCAAGGCTTACAATGTTATGATTGGTTTCAAGGAAACTCCACCACACTTCAACTGGATTTGGAATTCATCCTGCCAACCTAAACATAAAATGTTCTTCTGGATGCTCTCACATGACAGGCTCAATACAAGAAATCTACTGAGAAGGAAAACATTTGTGCTATAAGACTATAATTGTGCTCTCAGGGGATGCCAACAGGAGGAAACTCTATATCATTTATTTTGGGGATGCTCATTTGCTAAGAGATGATGGGACCACATTTGTCCCACTAGAACACCAGATTTATCTGTCCTAGAGGCCTTCCAGGATATTAAAGAAAAGCTGAGACTTCCTGACGGAGTCCTGGATTAGGGGGTCTCCGGACAGCCGGACTATATCCTATGGCCAGACTGTTGGACTATGAAGATACAAAATTGAAGACTTCGTATCGTGTCCGGATGGGACTCTACTTGGCGTGAAAGGCAAGCTAGGCAATACGGATATGTATATCTCCTCCTTTGTAACCGACCTTGTGTAACCCTAGCCCTTTCCGGTGTCTATATAAACCGGAGGGTTTTAGTCCGTAGGACACCATAACATACAATCACACCATAGGTTAGCTTCTAGGGTTTAGCCTCTCTAGTCTCGTGGTAGATCTACTCTTGTACTACCCATATCATCAATATTAATCAAGCAGGACGTAGGGTTTTACTTCCATCAAGAGGGCCCGAACCTGGGTAAAACATCGTGTTCCCTGCCTCCTGTTACCACCCACCTTAGACGGACAGTTCGGGACCCCCTACCCGAGATCCACCGGTTTTGACACCGACATTGGTGCTTTCATTGAGAGTTCCTCTGTGTCGTCGCCGTTAGGCTTGATGGCTCCTACAATCATCGATAGCGATGCAGTCCAGGGTGAGGCTTTTCTCCCTGGACAGATCTTTGTGTTCGGCGGCTTCGCACTGCGGGCCAACTCGCTTGGCCATCTGGAGTAGATCAAAATTTACGCCCCTGGCCACCAGGTCAGGTTTGGAAGCTTAAACTACACGGCCGATATCCGCGGAGACTTGATCTTCGATGGATTCGAGCCTCTGCCTTGTGCGTCACGCGGTCACAATGAGTACGAGTTAGCTCTACCATCAGACAGTGTTCAGGAGATCGCACCGGCAGCCACTCCGACCCTCAATTCGGAGCCAGTTGCGTCGTCCATGGACGGGTGGATGGACCCTGCAACGGAAGCCCTATCCTCATCGGCGATCAAGCCGAACATCGACCTTACCCTGCATGAGAGCCGTGTTGTCAAACTGCTTGATCCTTCTCCGGCCACGGACTCCGAACCGCCCGCGCTCATTCCTAGCGAATCCGATTGGGCGCCGATCATGGAGTTTACCTCCACGAATATTTTTCAGCACTCGCCCTTTGGCAACATACTGAACTCATTAAGGTCTCTCTCCTTGTCAGGAGGATCCCGGCCGAACTATGTCCGACAGGATTGGGATGCGGACAACGAAGAAATTCGCGGCCCACCCACCACCCACTTAGTAGCCACTATCGATAACTTAACCGACATGCTCTACTTCGACTCCGAAGACATCGACGGTATGGACGACGATGCAGGAGACGAACAGGAACCACTGCCCACAGGGCACTGGACGCCCACTTCATCACATGACGTATACATGGTGGACACACCAAAAGAAGACGACGACGAGGAACGGAAGGACGCAATGAAGGGTTGTCCCCTCGAGAAGCAGTCAAAGCGGCGGCGTAAGCGCCGCCCCAAATCCCACCTCGGCAGAAACAAAGATCATATAGACCCAGCGTCAGAGCAGGGTGAACTATCGCCGGACCACGACAATATGGAGAATCAATCCGAACAACCGGACTCTGTCAAAGATAATAATCCGGACGACATCACACCGGACAGACACCCGGAGCAACAGAATGCCCATCAAAGGCTTGTTTCCACCGCGAGGAGTCTACAAAAGCAGAAGCAAAGGCTCAAGGCTGCGCAAGACACACTCAGAATCAGATGGAGTAAAGTACGCAGCACAGCGGCGAAGTACGGCGATAATTGCCACACCAAGAGCTACCCGAAGCGGAAGTTGCTACCTAAATTCGATAAGGGGGCCTTAGATCCCCCACAACCAAAAATTAAAATGGCCATCTGGATGTATAGACGACCTCACGGCCAACATAGAGCGGCGAACAACGCCGCACATAAGCCAATACGCGATCCACGCGAGGGCTCGCATCAAAAGGACGGCACAACCAGATCCATCTATGGGCCACGCAAGAGCGCTCTAGCATACGATGCAACACAACAAACATCCGAACAACGCGTTACACCCAGATACAGGGGTGCCGCACACCCCCTATGTTTCACCGATGAGGTGCTGGACCATGAATTTCCAGAGGGATTCAAACCCGTAAACATAGAGGCATACGACGGAACAACAGACCCTGGGGTCTGAATTGAGGACTATATCCTCCATATCCATATGGCTCGAGGAGATGATCTCCACGCCATCAAGTACTTACCCCTCAAGCTCAAAGGGCCAGCTCGGCATTGGCTTAAAAGCCTCCCCGAAAGCTCCATTGGAAGCTGGGAAGAGCTCGAAGACGCTTTTCGGGCAAATTTTCATGGGACTTATGTTCGACCTCCGGATGCGGATGATTTGAGTCATATAACTCAACAGCCCGGAGAGTCAGCCCGAAAGCTTTGGAACAGGTTTCTTACTAAAAGGAACCAAATAGTCGACTGTCCGGACGCCGAAGCCTTAGCGGCTTTCAAACACAGCATTCGTGACGAATGGCTTGCTAGACACCTCGGCCAAGAAAAGCCGAGAAAAATGGCAGCACTAACAACCCTCATGACCCGCTTTTGCGCGGGTGAGGACAGCTGGCTAGCCAGATGCGGCACCAGCGACCCAAGTACATCCGAAGTAAGAGATGGAAACAGGAAATCACAACGCAGCAAAAATAATAAGTGCCAAAATAAAGAAGACAGCCTGAAGAGCACGGCGGTCAACGCCGGATTCAGAAGCTCTCAGTCAGGTCAGCAAAAGCCGCCCCCTAAAGGCAGTAGAGACAAACTGTCCATCCTAAACAAAATTCTGGACCAAATATGTCAGATCCATAGCACCCATGGTAAACCCTCTAATCATACCCACAGAGACTGTTGGGTCTTCAAGCAGTCCGGCAAGCTCAACGCCGTACACAAGGGGGAGGATACACCAAGCAAGACACTGGGGAACAAAAGAAATTTCCACCAGAAGTGAAAACAGTAAACGTGTTACACGTGATCAAGGGGAGAAACTAAGCGGCACTCCCATAGAAATATGCCCAAGGGCCTATCACCACGGAGTCCTCCCACTGGTCGTCTCAACCGATCACTTTCGACCATCGGGATTACTCAGCAAGTATCCGGCGTGCAGGATGGGCTGCCTCGGTATTAGACCCAATAATTGACGGATACCACTTCACACGAGTCCTGATGGACGGTGGCAGCAGTCTAAACCTGATATATTAGGACACAATCCGCAAAATGGGGATAGACCCAACAAAAATTTGCCACAGGAATACCACCTTTAAAGGAGTAACGCCAGGTCCCGGGGCTCATTGCACGAGCTCCCTGCTACTAGATGTAATTTTTGGCTTCCCTGATAACTTCCGCATTGCTCTGTTCCAAAGTGACTATCAAGCACTACTTGGATGCGAAGCTTTCGCTCGCTTTAATGCAATACCGCATTACGCTTCCCTTATGCTTAAGATGCCCGGTCCACGTGGCATCATTACAGTAAATGGAAATATCGAGCGATCCCTGCGCGCCGAAGAGAGTGCGGCTGCCTCGGTAGCCGCACACTAAAACGTCCTCACCAACTAAAGCATTCGACAGGTCGTCAAGACTACGGACACGGTTAGACGAGTCCGAAGAAGCTATATGTAATTCATACAGGTTTGATGGCCACACCCCTATTACAAATACAAGGGGCTCAACGCGCAGACAAGTGGCAATTTTTACTCATCTTGAATTATACATGGTTTCTTTAAAACCTACCTTTTTGCACGACAACTTTTCACCTAAGTTCCTCTCTTTTACAAATGACCATCGTGCTACACCCGTCCAGGATACGGCACAATAGAGACACCGGAGCAGACGTGCAGTAGGGACCCGTTCCAAGGATTCTTTTTAGATTAAGACCCTGCGTAAACCTTTCTTACTATCTCTTGTTGATACACATCCCTCGAATTCTGAATACTATTGAGAAGGATGCTGGCGCCTTGGCATGTGGCCACGTCAGAATAATGCACGTACCTGGACACCAGGGGCTTCTTACAAAGGGCACTGTTTAGGCCCGGTTTATACCATAAAGATAGAATACCATAGGGAGTGTTCGGTGTCGCGAGTTTGGCCTTATATGCATCAGCTCCGAATCATGTCTTTGGTCAAATGTTGGGTTTGCCCGGCTCCTGTGTTTTGCTGCCTTACGTTCCGCTCTATTGGCTAAGGCGGCACCAGGAGAACTACTATGATTGTGCCCTGGTTCATCCGGACGAGCACCTCAGTAGAGAAAGCCGAAAACTGACTGTCATGATATAGCGTGAGACTGGTCAACCACTCGATGACCTATCGGAATGTTAGAATTCCTCCGCCTTAACGAAGGGCCGTTTCCCGGCCAGGCATGTACGCACCCCAAATTCGGATGAGTGCGGATCCACCAGGGGCTATATAGTAGCCCCACTATCAAACTCCTATGGCTAAGTGAAAGTGTTAAAGCATTCTAGTTCGGTTGCCTAGTTCGCTGCGCCATCACCTCCTTATTAGGACCAAGACGTTGGATTAAGTGTGAATACACGTCTTCTGCGAACACCCCCGCATTATATGCGTGGGGGCTGAAGCCAACGACTACAATCTTTCAGGTTATACACATGTATACACAAACGGCCACACAGGAGGCATCATATCACTTTCGGGCATAAGTATAAATACATCCTTGATAAATTTCATAAAAACATTGTTTTTACAATGGGAATACATGTCACTCAAACATAATATTCTTTGAGCACTCGGCCTCTATCAAACGAGCACCCTCAAGAACTTCTTCAAAATAGTGCTCGGCAGCCACTTGGCCTATGGCCGAACCCTGCGCCACAACAGTGGTAGCATCCATCTCCGCCCAGTATGCTTTGACACGGGCAAGGGCCATCCGCGATCCTTCTATGCACGCCGACCTCTTCATCGCATTGATGCGCGACACCGCACCAAGGAACTACTGCACTAAGCTGAAATAGCTGTTCGACTTCGGCTTTTCCGGCCACAGATGATCTACGACGGACCTCATGGAAGTCCGGACAATCTATTGAGTTCGGCCCATTCGGCAAGCCTGTCAGTTAGTGGAAGCGGACGCTCTAGAACGTTAAACTGTGACCAAAATAGCTTGTCCACTTCACGATCTGTTTGATCTCGGAAGTATTCGGCCGCATCAACAGCACTCACCGTCAAATCCAGATATGCGTCTGCCGAACTCCACAGCCGATCCAGAGGGGCATACCGCGAATCTCCGAACTTCCTCCGCAGCAAAAAGGGCTTCCCAGCCACAATATCACCAGCTTCATGCAGGTCTTCCTTCTTTGCCCTCATGGCAGAGCGGGTGTCTTTGGCCGCCATCGTGGCCTTTTCGAGGTCCGTCGCCTTCGCTTGGTTCTCTTCTTCAAGGAACTGGCAACAGTCGGCAGTGTCTCTTAACTTTACATCCATCTTGGCCATTTTATCTATGCTCTCGCAATGTGCAGCCTTTTCGGCTCTTAACTCTTCGGCCGCCTTTAAAGCGGCCGCATTACTAATTCTTACTTGTTCCTTGGCTCGGGCAAGTTCCGCCCGAAGGGTCTCCACGGTGGCAGCTCCATCTACAGTCACAACATATTAAAAATACTGGCGTTACACTACTCTTCCTATGTGACATTCACCAGAAAACATTAGTTACCCTGTGCCTCGTCAAGCCGCTTGTTAACAAGCTCGATGTCAGCATCTGTCGCATCCAGTTGCCGCTTCAGTTCGGCAAACTCATTAGTCCAGCCAGCCACCGGAGCTCCCATCACCTGCACATAAAGTGGTATGGTTATTACCTGGGACTACGGTCCTCTGTTCGCCGCCATTCTCGACGACATCCAGAGTCTCAGGGGCTACTATCTACACAGGGCACACCTAAAAATGTGCGGTACTATCAAAAAGTATATCATTTCACATACCTAAAAGCCCGTCAAAAGACTCATAAAGGCTTCATGCAATCCACTTTCGGTAGACGAAATTCTTTCCATCACTGTACCCATCAACGTACGGTGTTCTTCTGAGATGGCCGCTCGCTCCAACAGCTCCCTCAATACGTCCGACCGCATACCAGACGGTGCCAGACTCTTTTGTTTGCTCTCTTCAAGAGCCGGACGCTGGGGACTTCGGGTGACTATAGGATTATCTTCTGGCCTCACCGGATCCGGAGAGGCCCTCCGTGGCGACACTTCAAGGTCGCCCGCTTCTTGAGCGGGGGAGTCCGGGGGAGGCGTTTCGCTCTCCATCATCTCTGAAAGAAGATCCCCCGAAGACGAGCTCTACTGAGAAGGGCTAAGATCCAAACTGCAAGATAAATGCTTCGGTTATTTTCCTCGGAGGTAAGGTAGTATATCTCCACTATTAAAGTACTTTTTGATTACTTACAGCTCGTTGGAGGGCTGATCCTCGCGCGGACTTTGTATGGCAAGAGCACCCTCCAAGGCAGGACCCTCTGGTGGAGACTTCTTCTCTCGTTTGGAAGCCTTGATTTCTGGATCTTCAGAGGCAGTCCTCTTCCTTCCCCGACGCGAGAGAAGGTCAGATTCTTCCCCTTGGTTATCCTCCTTCACGGAGGCGCTCATCCCCTCGGTTGGAATTGGTAGCGATGGGGGCCCGCTTTCGACCTCACTATTCCCCCCTTTATCTTCCTTTGAGGGCTCCGGGCAAGGTGCTAGCTTGAGCATCTTTTCCAGTACCGGATTCTCCAAACCCTCAGGAAGGGGGGCCGAACACCGAATCATCTTCGCCCTTGTTAGCCAGTCCTGGTCAAAGAGCGATTTCTCAGAATGACGTCATGGTAAATGAAAGATGGAGTGTTCGGCTAAAGGATTACTTACTTGGTCGGTGGTACGGTTGCTGCTTAGGCCCACGTCCTCGGTAGTATCCGGACACTCTATTTGGGGTCCGAATAATGATTTGTACATCTCCTCGTGCGTCAGGCCGAGGAAATTCTGAATAGTGCGCGGCCCTTCTGGGTTGAACTCCCACATGCGGAGGGGCCGGTGTTTGCAAGGCTGGACTTGACGAACCAGCATGACTTGCGCCACCGTAACCAGACTAAAATCTCCTTCAAAGAGATCTTGAATGCGGCTTTGTAGTATAGGCACGTCCTTGGCTGGGCCCCAGCTCAGCCCTCTGCTAATCCATGACATCAGTTGTGGTGGAGGGCCCGAGCAGAAAGCAGGGGGAGCCACCCACTTGGCACTTCTGGGAGCTGTGATGTAAAACCACTCCCGTTGCCATAATCTGTACACCTCTGGAAAGGAACCCTTTGGCCATGAAGCTCCAGCGATCTTGCTTATGAATGCGCCTCCGCACGCTGCGTGCTGCCCCTCGACCATCTTCGGCTTCACGTCGAAGGTCTTGAGCCACAGGCCGAAGTGAGGGGTAATGCGGAGGAAGGCCTCACATACGACAATAAATGCCGAGATGTGGAGAAAGGAATCCGGGGCTAGATCATGGAAATCTAGCCCGTAATAGAACATCAAACCCCTAATGAAGGGATCCAGAGTTAGGCCTAGACCTCGGAGGAAGTGGGAGATGAACACAACGTTCTCGTTGGGTTCAGGAGTATGGACGACCTGCCCTCGGGCAGGCAGCCGATGCGAAACCTCGGCGGTCAGGTATCTGGCCTCCCTCAACTTCTTGATATCCTCTTCCATAGTGGAGGAGGGCATCCACTGGCCTTGAAGTCTAGATCCGAACATGATTGAAGGTCCGAAGCACCTGGCCTGGGCTTTGGGTGTTAGAACTCGAGGCGGGGGAAGGATTCGATTGAGCACGGGAGGGAAAAAAGTAAAAGCCTTGTCCCTTTATAAAGAGGGTGAATATCAAGCATCCTCTCTATATCCGTTTGGGACTTGCCTATAATATAGGAGTCCTAGAAACGGTTGGGTTACCCATGACCGTACTGATGAGAATCCCATAATTAGGGGAACATGATCGCTGCTTTGACAAGACTTGTCAAGAAACTGCCTCGCGTTATGTGTGGAGCTGGCTAAAGAAAAACGGTTCGAGTAATCACCGAGCCATGGCATGATGCCATGTTGCCAAAACGTGTTAGCAGATTAAGATTTGTGGAAATATTATTCTCTCTACGGTGGTATGTGGAACTTATTTTGTAGGGTTGGACACTATCCTTGTATTCAAATTCTTCTGTGATGTGTTCGGAGGAGGAACCCGCCTTGCAATGCCGAAGACAACACTGCGCGCCGGACTCATCGTCATTGAAGCCTGGTTCAGGGGCTACTAAGGGAGTCCTGGATTAGGGGGTCTCCGGACAGCCGGACTATATCCTTTGGCCGGACTGTTGGACTATGAAGATACAAGATTGAAGACTTCGTCTCGTGTCCGGATGGGACTCTACTTGGCGTGGAAGGCAAGCTAGGCAATACGGATATGTATAGCTCCTCCTTTGTAACCGACCTTGTGTAACCCTAGCCCTTTCCGGTGTCTATATAAACCAGAGGGTTTTAGTCCATAGGACACAATAACATACAATCATACCATAGGCTAGCTTCTAGGGTTTAGCCTCTCTGATCTCGTGGTAGATCTACTCTTGTACTACCCATATCATCAATATTAATAAAGCAGGACGTAGGGTTTTACCTCCATCAAGAGGGCCCGAACCTGGGTAAAACATCGTGTTCCCTGCCTCCTATTACCATCCGCCTTAGACGCACAGTTCGGGACACCCTACCCGAGATCCGCCGGTTTTGACACCGACACTTCCTTTCTTCATGGACATATTAATTCTCAGCTCCTGGGCTATTTGTATTTCCAAGAACAACAAGATCTTTGAACATATTCACCCCACATTTTAAGGATGGAGCTGAAGTTACTCACGCACAGAATAAGACCAAAGCATGCCAATCAATTCCTTTCATGGTTGAATCTTCAAGGATAGTTTTTTCTGTTTCTTTGGCAGCTCAGCTCTCCGCCTAGGTTTTTTTTCTTTAGTTTTCTTTCTTATCCTTTCTTTCTTAGTCTTAGTCTTAGTTTTTTGGTCTTTTCTTCTTTTGTTGTAGCTTCTTAGTCTTTTCTCTTTTTCTTCTTCTTCTTCTTCTTCTTCTTTTTTCTTATTTTTCTCTTTTCTAGGGGGCTCCTCTCAAGTCCTTTCCCTCACTTGTTCTTTGCTACTCAGGACCTTCTTGCTCTTTGATATTTATAAAAATTGCAGTGGGGAGTTTACCCTACTGTTTATACTCAAATAATATAGTGCTACTAGTATATGAGTCTCATACGATGCCATTTCAACGATTGTACCACAAAAGCTCGAAATATTACAAGGTTCATATTCCTGAGTTATATGGCTCAAATTCAAAGATTACAAGGTTCAAACTGATATTAGAAATGAAATTTAGCTCATCAGCTGCAAACGCTCGAGCTGATCTGCTGAACATGGATATAAGAGAGGTTCGAACTAATATTACCACTTGTAAGGCTGGTTTCGAAACCTCATAATTTTTGCAAAGGGGCCAGATAAGTCATGTATGGGGTTGGCAGATGACTTCCGATTTTCTGTCATCTGAAGTTCCAAAATGAAATTCATGTAAGGGGTCAGATAATTTCCGAAACCTCATAATTTTCTGCCATATGAAGTTCCAAAATGAAATTCAGCATTTTCAGAGCCTATTCCATTCTGCCGTAGCCGCTGGCGCTGATCAACAAACCATTCATTTTTGCGAAATAAATGTAGGGCAAACCTCATTACCTTCAGCACCCTTGCTCTGGCAACAAAGAACCAAGTGAATATATTCTCCGGTAAGGTCCCTGGGTAGGAGTTCAAAGTAATTTTTGAGAGATGCAGATCTAGCCATTCGATGTGATTGTTATATTGTATCACATTATCCACCACCGGGCCTAATCTTATCTACAAAAAAAGAAAACGTGTTAGTGCCTACATTCAGTTTTGAACACTACTTCAGGCCTATTTGGTTTGAAGGATTTGTAAAATGCACTAATGTGCCACCTTCGACCAACATGATTAACATGGGTATTTGATTACAATCTAAAAAAATGTAGCCTTCTTCACAAGAGGTTGGAGTGGATGAAAAGTTGTAACATCCCAAATTTCCAATTTTGAATGTTATGCATTAGATCATCAATGCATATCATATTTTATTTTGCATTTTGGATGATCCTAGAAATTCTACGCAACTCAATCACCCACGGAGAGAGTTGGGGATTTTTTTTATTTTCATATTTGAGTTCTCTCAAATTTTGAGAATAGGATCATTTGATTTTATTTATTTTATCATCAGTTATTTCTATTATAAAAATATGAGAGAGGGAATAAAATGACTTTCCCAAAATAAAGAAATATTGAGGATTTAATAATCAAATCAAATAAGATTTAATTTGGAGTTTTTTGGTGTTTTATATGAATTTAGGAAAAATGTGCGTTTTTCAAAATTGCATTTAGGTCCCAAATAAATGTTTACCTTGTGCGGCTTGATTTTAGAAGCCCGTGAAAATTTATTTTAGAATTTTTGGAGTTCGTTTAGTATTTTTTTTTCTTCCGAGCGGAATAATTAAAAAAAAGTGAATCGACCTAACCGGGCCGTGTCCGGATAGGACTCTGGCCCGGCAGGCTTTAAAAGCCGGGGGAGCCCACCCGGGGCAAACCCTAGCCCGAGCTGCCCGAGCCGCCCCGCCCACGCGCCGCCGCCGCCGCTGCCAGCCGCCGCCGCCGCCGCCCTGCGCCGCCGCCGAGGTTCGCCGTGCCTCGACTTCCGTGCCATTGTTTTTTGAAGAAAATAGATCAGTTTTTCATCGGTTCTTCCGACGGTTTTTTTTAGATTCGGTTTCTTTAAATAGATCGGTTTTTTTAAATAGATCGGGTTTTTTAAATAGATCAGTTTTTCCGGTTTATTTAAATAGAGAGCGTTCGTCCGTTCGTTTGTCCTAGCGAGCGTTCGTCGTTTTTCTTTTTCTCGGATTAAATCCGCGATTTTTCTGATCGCGATTCCTGATCCAATTTTCGTTTTAGTATAACTTTTCGCTCGTTTATCGGAATCAGGCGATTCAAGCGCCTAGAGTTTCGTCTCGAAACCCTCTATCCGTTTAACCAACTTAAACAAGATTTTTCTACTGTAAAATTTGTCCTAGATCCAGATTACTAGAACGAAGTTGTTTTCTTTCGCCGTTTGACTTTCGTTGCTTCGTTCGATTTGATTCTTTTTGCCAACCGGAGTTCTTAAGTTGAATCTTCTGGTTAGATCTCTTATTTGAGTTTTACCTATGCATTAGATGAGTACTTATTGTATGCTTGTTTGTTTGTCTGCGATAGAATACCCGGAGTGCGCCGCTTGTTACTTCGAATCGTTAGGTTTCGCGGATCATCAGCAAGGCAAGTAACACTTTGATCATACCTTTTCTACTACCCAGTTTTATTGCATTAGATCAATCCTCACACATTGCATGATTAGGATCTAATTAAATTGTGGGAGGGGAAGTAGATGAGGTAGTACCTATTACCTATTATTATCAAACCTTTGGGAGTTACTTCTACGTTTGCTTATTATGCCATGCTATGCTAGTAGACGTGGATTGGGTGAGTGATATCCATGACAGATGTGAGATTTGTTAATTAATGGTTTATCTAAGGTGGCAACTTAAACACACATCTGGGTGGATTGAGGCACCTGGGTATTCCAGGACTTGCCTGTTTTCTTTTGGACCGCCACCCAGGCTCAAAGGGATCATGAGACTATTCATACTAGAAACTTCCGTGTGCAACCACAAGCTATTATGGGCTCTAGCATAGTTGACTAATTTGTGCGAACTCTTACAGTGGTAGACTAGCATATGTAGGGGATGTAGGTGGTACAGTCTACCCGATCGTAAGGTGTTAGCGCTTCTGAAAGACTATGTCTCGGTCATCCGTCTTCTCAAACACCATGTAGTGCGAGAAACCAAACGGAGGTGATCGAGTCTTGTGGGGAAAAGTGCGCAAACCTCTGCAGAGTGTAATAAACTAATCATGGTTAGCCGTGTCCCCGGTTATGGACATCTTGAGTATCTAGTACTTGGATTATCATGTGAATCTCAACATGTTACTCTAAATTAATTTTGATGGGTTTTGTTTAAAGATGATGCTTAATTGGGATTGAGAATGCTGTCAACCATTCTCAATGTTTAACAACTACCCTCATAGTTAAATAATTTTATTCCTTTGAAGTAGGGAAAAATTGGCTTTATGCAAAACTGTAACCATAGAGCTTTCCACCAGCCATATATGCATATAGTATAGCTGTTTCATTCCATTACTCTCTATGTGTTACATTGCCAGCATATTCCATGTGCTGACCCGTTTCGGGCTGCAACTTTAATGTTGCAGACTTTTCAGACGATGATTAAGGAGTTTTTAGGTCGTGGTTCTATACTCAGTGATGCCGTTGGAGTTGATGGACTCACTTATCTTCCAAGCCTTCTGTTGTTATCGTTATTAGATAGCCTTAAGACATATCTATTGTAATAAGTTCTCTTTTGAGACACTCGATGTAATAAGTGTGTGATTGCTACTCTGCTATAAATCCTCCGAGTACTGTGTGGTGTTAGCATTACTGAACCAGGGATGACACCGGAGCACAGAGATCAGACTGTTTGAGGTCTGGTCGCTACAAAAGTTCCCTAAGAAAAGTAGTATAGATGAATCCAAAGGAGAAATGCTTATGGATTGTAACCATATGGGTTTCGGCGATTCAAGCGCCCGGAGTTTCGTCTCGAAACTCTCTTTCCGAATAATCAACTTAAACAAGTTTTTGCTACTGTAAAATTTGATTTAGATCCAGATTACTAGAACGAAGTTGTTTTCTTTCGCCGTTTGATTTCTTTTGCTTCGTTCGATTTGATTCTTTTTGCAAACCAGGGTTCTTAAGTTGAACTTTCTGGTTAGATCTTCTATTTGAGTTTTACCTGTGCATTAGATGAGTACTTATTGTATGCTTGTTTGTTTGTCTGTGATAGAATACTCGGAGTGCGCCGCTTGTTACTTCAAATCGTTAGGTTTCGCGGATCATCAGCAAGGCAAGTAACACTTTGATCATACCTTTTCTACTACCTAGTTTTATTGCATTAGATCAATCCTCACACATTGCATGATTAGGATCTAATTAAATTGTGGAAGGGGAAGTAGAAGAGGTAGTACCTATTACTTGTTATTATCAAACCTTTGGGAGTTACTTCTACGTTTGCTTATTATGCCATGCTATGCTAGTAGATGTGGATTGGTTGAGTGATATCCATGACAGATGTGAGATTTGTTAATTAATAGTTTATCTAAGGTGGCAACTTAAACACACATCTGGGTGGATTGAGGCACCTGGGTATTCCAGGACTTGCCTGTTTTCTTTTGGACCGCCACCCAGGCTCAAAGGGATCATGAGACTATTCATACTAGAAACTTCCGTGTGCAGCCACAAGCTATTATGGGCTCTAGCATAGTTGACTAAGTTGTGCGAACTCTTACAGCGGTAGACTAGCAGATGTAGGGGGTGTAGGTGGTACGGTCTACCCGATCGTAAGGTGCTAGCGCTTCTGAAAGACTATGTCTCGGTCATCCGTCTTCTCAAACACCATGTAGTGCGAGAAACCAAATGGAGGCGATCGAATCTTGTGGGGAAAAGTGCGCAAACCTCTGCAGAGTGTAATAAACAAATCATGGTTAGCCCTGTCCCGGTTATGGACATCTTGAGTATCTAGTACTTGGATTATCATGTGAATCTCAACATGTTACTCTAAATTAATTTTGATGGGTTATGTTTAATGATGATGCTTAATTGGGATTGAGAATGCTGTCAACCATTCTCAATGTTTAACAACTACCATGATAGTTAAATAATTTTATTCCTTTGAAGTAGGGAAAAATTGGCTTTACGTAAAACTGTAACCATAGAGCTTTCCACCAGCCAAATATGCTTATAGTATAGCTGTTTCATTCCATTAATCTCTATGTGTTACATTGCCAGCATATTCCATGTGCTGACCCGTTTCGGGCTGCAACGTTAATGTTGCAGACTTTTCAGACGACGATTAAGGAATTTTTAGGTCGTGGTTCTATACTCAGTGATGCCGTTGGAGTTGATGGACTCACTTATCTTCCAATCCTTCCGCTATTATCATTATTTGATGGCCTTAAGCCATATCTATTGTAATAAGTTCTCTTTTGAGACACTCGATGTAATAAGTGTGTGATTGCTACTCTGCTATAAATCCTCCGAGTACTGCGTGGTGTCAGCATTAGTGAACCAGGGATGACACCGGAGCACAGAGATCAGACTGTTTGTGGTCTGGTTGCTACAGAGATGGTATCAGAGCACACGCTGACTGTAGGACACGACCACTAAGTTAGAGACCTAGATCATTATTCACTCTCTTCTCTTCTGACCTCTCATCTTTTCTACTCTTTAGGATGGCGGATGCAAGGAACAAGTTCATGCAACCGGATGAAGATACACCCTTTGGACGACACTTGAAGGAAGTCACTAGATACCTGAACATAGGAGTACCAAGCTTCACCGGAACCTACAACGCCACTTTACCTGAAGAAGAGCGCTGGATGATTCAAGTTCAAGTTCCAGGAAGGACGTTCATGCTAGTCACTGAGCCCATAGAGTTTTCTTTTGATGCACCAACTTGGAGTCTAGGAAAGAGCATGGCAGCTCACATCGCCATGGGACGCATTGGAGAAGTCTACCGCAAGGATCTCAAGGATACTATCTACCAGATTTGTGGGCGCCGAGATGAACACTGGGAGATGATCAGCACCAGGAAGGATAGATCAATTGCAGCTTTTATCCAGGAGTTAAACCAGCACATTCGACGACAGGAGAACCAGATGTGCGCCGACATGATAGATCTGAAGAAGGCAAGGACAAGAATCAAGGAACTAGAGGAAGAACTCAAGGCTACACGTGAAGATTATGAAGAGGAAATTGAAGTATTAGTGGAGAAGAATGACGATCTGATCAAGAAGATTGGAATATTTATGGGAGGCCCTACGCCAGTAGATGAAGACGAAGAACCCAAGGAGATTAGCCCGGAAGACTACATCATCATCGACGGCACCGACTCGGAACCATATAGTAGCGATGATGACTATGTTGATGAAGCTGGAGCAGATATCATGGAGTCTGCAACTGAAGAATATTTCTAGTAGACCACCTCATCAGTAGTAGTAGTCCACCATGTAAATATAGTAGTCCGAGCACTTTTGCGATAGTTAGATCGATTGTATGCCTTTGTTTGATTGAATGAAGCGAATTGTTTGCTTTTGCCTCATGTGCATATGGGTAGTGTTTTCTCTTTAGACCCCCTCTATTCTTATATCTCATCTTTTCTAAACCCTGAGATGCCTCCGAGACGTGACCCCGGATTTGCCTTTCCACCGGAGCTCACCCAGTTGATCCAGCAGCAGAACACGTTGATGCAGTTGCTAGTCCAGAATCAGAATCAGGGGAACAACAACAACAACCTACCACCACCTATTGACCACTTAGCCCGTTTTCTTAGGATGAATCCGCCGGTGTTTTCCAGTAGCACCGAGCCGATAGTAGCAGATGATTGGCTCCGCAAGACAGCTAGGGAGTTGACCACAACAGGATGCACAGATGCGGGGAAGGTGAAGTTTGCCGCACATCAGCTAGAAGGACCCACAGCATCATGGTGGGAGAATTTCACCGCCACTTTCCCTGTCGACACTGTCACATGGGACCAGTTTCAGTAGGCTTTTCGTACTGCACATGTTTCAGCAGGAGTTATGGCCATGAAGAAGCGTGAGTTTCGCAACTTTAGCCAAGGAGGATGGACAGTTGGCGAGTATGTGGAGGAATTTAGTAAGCTAGCACGTTATGCCCCAGATGATGTCGCCACGGATGCAGCTAAGCAGGAGAAGTTTCTGGAAGGACTGAATGATGAGTTGAGCATGCAGTTTATGGTAGCAACCTTCAACAACTACTAGGAGTTGGTAGATCGTGCTCTTATGATTGAAGGGAAGCAATAGCAGATTGAGAACCGCAAGAGGAAGTATGGACAAGGAAAGTACAATTCAGGAGCTCAGCAGAAGCCACGTTTTACCCCTAGACCGGGAGGACATTTTCAGCATACCCATGGAGGAGGTAGCTCGCACAATCACAATGGCACCAAGAATGGTAATGGCAATGGAGGAAGCAACGGCCAGAACCGCACCAACCCCTCAACACCAGCCAAGAAGGACCTGATCCACGTCACTTGTTTTAAGTGCCAGAAAACCGGACATTATGCCAATGAATGTCCTGAAGGACAAAATGGCAATGGAAGTTCTGGGAAGAAGCCGAACCCTTTCAACAGGGGACAGGTGAACCACGTTAGCGTGGAGGAGGTTGAAGCTCAACCTGATGTAGTAATAGGTAAGTTTTTGGTTAAGTCATTTACTGCACTCGTTCTTTTTGATACTGGTGCATCGCATTCATACATCTCAAGGGTATTTGTGGATAAGTATAACCTACCAACCCAAGCCCTTAGGTCACCCATGTTAGTAACCTCGCCCGGAGCAAAGTATGTGGCTAGTCTATGGTGTGATCGGTTACCATTAAGGATTGGTAACTATGTTTTTCCCTCAGACCTAATAGTATTGGAATCCCAAGGATTGGATGTGATATTAGGCATGGATTGGTTATCAAAGTATGAAGGGAATATAGAATGTGCTAGTAAGTCAATTTTGCTTACCACCCAGAAGGGAGAAGGATCAAGTATGTATCCCGGCATGTGCCAAAGAGGACTCAAGTAAATTGCTTAACAGGAGTTGTGCAGGAGGAAGTACCAGTGGTAAGGGATTTTCCTGATGTATTTCTAGAGGAGTTGCCAGGCATGCCACCGGATAGAGATATTGAGTTTTTGATTGAACTATTGCCAGGCACAGGGGCAATATCAAAGAGACCATATAGGATGCCAGCAAAGGATTTGGTGGAAAATAAGAAGCAGATTAAGGAGTTACTGGATAAGGGATATATTCGCCCAAGTTCTTCGCCTTGGGGATCACCAGTACTTCTAGTGGAGAAGAAGGATGGATCGTTAAGGATGGTTGTTGATTATCGAGGATTGAATGAAGTAACGATCAAGAACAAGTACCCACTACCAATGATCAACGATCTGTTTGATCGATTGCAAGGAGCTAAGGTATTTTCCAAGATCGATCTGCGATCAGGATACCACCAGTTGAAGATTCGTGAACAGGATATTCCGAAGACAGCTTTTACCACCAGGTATGGGCTGTACGAGTATACCGTTATGTCATTTGGTCTAACTAACGCACCTGCCTATTTTATGAACATGATGAACAAAGTGTTTATGGAGTTTTTGAATAAGTTCGTCGTAGTGTTCATTGATGATATACTGGTTTATTCGAAGAATGAAGAGGAACATAAGGAGCATTTGCGTTTGGTACTTGGAAAGCTCAGAGAACATCAATTATATGCCAAGTTCAGCAAATGTGAGTTTTGGTTGAAGGAAGTAGGACTCCTCGGACACATTATATCTGGAGAAGGTATAGCAGTTGATCCCACTAAAGTTGAAACCATGACCAAGTGGGAAGCCCCAACAATAGTTGGAGAGATCCGGAGTTTTCTTGGAGTCGCAGGATACTACCGGAGATTTATTGAGAATTTCTCAAAGATTGCGAAGCTTATGACTGAGTTGTTAAAGAAGGATACCAAGTTCATATGGACAGAGGAATGTGAGGCTTGTTTCCAGGAGTTGAAGAAACGCTTAGTTACCTCACCAGTATTGATTTTGCCAGACCAGACCAAAGATTATGAGGTGTATTGCGACGCTTCACGTCGAGGACTTGGAGCAGTGCTTATGCAGGAAGGGAGAGTTGTTTCATATGCCTTAAGACAACTGAAGCCTCATGAGTTGAATTATGCTACACATGATTTGGAGTTAGCAGCCGTAGTGCATGCTTTGAAAACATGGAGACATTTTCTCATTGGAAATCATTGTGAGGTGTACACGGATCATAAGAGTTTGAAGTACATATTCACACATAAGGAGTTGAATCTCAGGCAAAGGAGATGGTTGGAGCTCATCAAGGATTATGATATGAAATTGCATTATCACCCCGAAAAGGCTAATGTAGTAGCTGACGCATTAAGCCGTAAGAGCCATGTCAATATGTTAATGACGGGAGAAATACCCAAGGAGTTAGCGGATAATCTTCGTGAACTATGTGTGGAAATAGTTCCTAGAGGCTATGTAGTAGCATTGGAGATTCAGTCAACTTTGATGGATAGAATCAGAGAAGCTCAGAAGACTGACAAAGAGATTGCCGCTATAAAGGAGAAACTGAGCAAAGGAAAAGCTAAAGGATTTCATGAGGATGAGCACGACACCCTATGGTTTGAAGACCGCTTTTACGTGTCCAATGACCGGGAGATTAGAAAATTGATTTTGCAAGAGGCACACGATTCACCATATTCGATTCACCCAGGAAATACCAAGATGTATTTGGATTTGAAGGATATTTTCTGGTGGACCGGAATGAAGAAGGACATTGCGGAGTATGTAGCAGTTTGTGATGTATGTCAAAGAGTAAAGGCAGAGCATCAGAAGCCAGCAGGATTGTTACAACCATTGCCGATACCTGAATGGAAGTGGGATAAGCTAGGCATGGATTTTATCACGGGATTGCCCAGGACTCGTTCAGGCTATGACTCGATTTGGGTTGTAGTCGATCGATTGACAAAAGTAGCTCATTTCATCCCAGTAAAGACCACTTACACCAGTGCTAAGTTGGCAAAGATAAACATGACCAGGATCGTATGTTTGCATGTAGTTCCAAGGAGTATCATATCAGATAGAGGAACCCAGTTTACCTCAAAGTTCTCGAAACAGTTGCACAAAACATTGGGAATTAGGCTAGAATTCAGTACAGCTTTTCATCCATAGACAGATGGACAGACCGAGAGAGTCAATCAGATTTTGGAGGATATGCTGAGAGCTTGTGCGCTAGATTATGGATCTAGTTGGGACGATAATTTGCCATATGCAGAGTTCTCTTACAACAACAGTTACCAAACCAGTTTGAAGATGGCCCCTTCCGAAGCTTTGTACGGAAGGAGGTGCAGGACACCGTTATCGTGGGACGAAGTTGGAGACCGCCAGTTGTTTGTTCCTGACTCGATTAAAGAGTCTGAACAGAAGGTGAAGTTGATTCGCGATAGGCTCAGGATAGCCCAGTCCAGGCAGAAAAGTTATGCAGATTCTAAACGCAGGGAGACAGTTTACGAAGTCGAAGATAGAGTTTATCTTCGAGTATCTCCACTTCGGGGAACAAAGCGTTTTGGAGTTAAAGGGAAGTTAGCGCCACGATTTGTAGGACCATATCGAGTTTTGGAGCGTATGAGAGAAGTGGCCTATAAGTTGGAATTGCCCGAAGGATTGTCAGGAGTTCATGATGTGTTCCACATTTCTCAATTAAAGAAATGTCACGCGGAGATGGCTGACATACCGTTGAGAGACACAGTACCCTTAGAAACTATTCAGTTGGATAACGATTTGACCTATGAGGAGAAACCAATTAAGATTCTCGAGTTTGCCAGCCGAGTCACCCGCAGCAAGGTTATCAAGTTTTGCAAAGTTTAGTGGAGCCACCACACGGAGGATGAAGCAACCTGGGAATGAGAGGAAGATTTACTCAAGGACCACCCTCACCTATTTTCTAGCCAACCCGAATCTCAAGGGCGAGATTCATCTTAAGGGGGGTAGGTTTGTAACATCCCAAATTTCCAATTTGGAATGTTATACATTAGATCATCAATGCATATCATATTTTATTTTGCATTTTGGTTGATCCTACAAATTCTACGCAACTCAATGACCCATGGAGAGAGTTGGGGATTTCGTTATTGTCATATTTGAGTTCTCTCAAATTTTGAGAATAGGATCATTTGATTTTATTTATTTTATCATCAATTATTTCTATTGCAAAAATATGAGAGAGGGAATAAAATGACTTTCCCAAAATAAAGAAATATTGAGGATTTAATAATAAAATCAAATAAGATTTTATTTCGGAGTTTTTCGGTGTTTTATTTGAATTTAGGAAAAATGTGCGCTTTTCAAAATTGCATTTAGGTCCCAAATAAATGTTCACCTTGTGCGGCTTGATTTTAGAAGCCCGTGAAAATTTATTTCGGAATTTTTGGAGTCCATTTAGTATTTATTTTTTATTTTCCTTCCGAGTGGAATAATTAAAAAAAATAGTGAACCGACCTAACCGGGCCGTGTCCGGATAGGACTCTGGCCCGGCAGGCTTTAAAAGCCGGGGGAGCCCACCCGGGGCAAAACCTAGCCCGAGCCGCCCCGCCCACGCGCCGCCGCTGCCCGCCGCCGCCGAGGTTCGCCATGCCTCGACTTCCGTGCCATCGGTTTTTTTAATAAAAAAAATAGATCGGTTTTTCATCGGTTTTTCCGACGGTTTTTTTAGATTCAGTTTTTTTAATAGATCAGTTTTTCCGGTTTATTTGAATGGCGAGCGTTCGTCCATTCGTTCGTTCTAGCGAGCGTTCGTCATTTTTCTTTTTCTTGGATTAAATCCACGATTTTTCTGATCGTGATTCCTGATCCGATTTTCGTTTTAGTATAACTTTTCGCTTGTTTATCGGAAGGAATCAGGCGATTCAAGCGCCTAGAGTTCGTCTCGAAACCCTCTATCCGTTTAACCAACTTAAACAAGATTTTGCTACTGTAAAATTTGCCCTAGATCCAGATTACTAGAACGAAGTTGTTTTCTTTCGCCGTTTGACTTTCGTTGCTTCGTTCGATTTGATTCTTTTTGCCAACCGGAGTTCTTAAGTTGAACCTTCTGGTTAGATCTCTTATTTGAGTTTTACCTATGCATTAGATGAGTACTTATTGTATGCTTGTTTGTTTGTCTGCGATAGAATACCCGGAGTGCGCCGCTTGTTACTTCGAATCGTTAGGTTTCGCGGATCATCAGCAAGGCAAGTAACACTTTGATCATACCTTTTCTACTACCCAGTTTTATTGCATTAGATCAATCCTCACACATTGCATGATTAGGATCTAATTAAATTGTGGGATGGGAAGTAGATGAGGTAGTACCTATTACCTGTTTATTATCAAACCTTTGGGAGTTACTTCTACGTTTGCTTATTATGCCATGCTATGCTAGTAGACGTGGATTGGGTGAGTGATATCCATGACAGATGTGAGATTTGTTAATTAATGGTTTATCTAAGGTGGCAACTTAAACACACATCTGGGTGGATTGAGGCACCTGGGTATTCCAGGACTTGCCTGTTTTCTTTTGGACCGCCACCCAGGCTCAAAGGGATCATGAGACTATTCATACTAGAAACTTCCGTGTGCAACCACAAGCTATTATGGGCTCTAGCATAGTTGACTAAGTTGTGCGAACTCTTACAGTGGTAGACTAGCAGATGTAGGGGATGTAGGTGGTACGGTCTACCCGATCGTAAGGTGCTAGCGCTTCTGAAAGACTATGTCTCGGTCATCCGTCTTCTCAAACACCATGTAGTGCGAGAAACCAAACGGAGGCGATCGAGTCTTGTGGGGAAAAGTGCGCAAACCTCTGCAGTGTAATAAACTAATCATGGTTAGCCGTGTCCCCGGTTATGGACATCTTGAGTATCTAGTACTTGGATTTTCATGTGAATCTCAACATGTTACTCTAAATTAATTTTGTTGGGTTATGTTTAATGATGATGCTTAATTGGGATTGAGAATGCTGTCAACCATTCTCAATGTTTAACAACTACCATGATAGTAATTAAATTTTATTCCTTTGAAGTAGGAAAATTGGCTTTACGCAAAACTGTAACCATAGAGCTTTCCACCAGCCAAATATGCATATAGTATAGCTGTTTCATTCCATTACTCTCTATGTGTTACATTGCCAGCATATTCCATGTGCTGACCCGTTTCGGGCTGCAACGTTAATGTTGCAGACTTTTCAGACGACGATTAAGGAGTTTTTTAGGTCGTGGTTCTATACTCAGTGATGCCGTTGGAGTTGATGGACTCACTTATCTTCCAAGCCTTCCGCTGTTATCGTTATTAGATAGCCTTAAGCCATATTTATTGTAATAAGTTCTCTTTTGAGACACTCGATGTAATAAGTGTGTGATTGCTACTCTGCTATAAATCCTCCGAGTACTGTGTGGTGTCAGCATTACTGATCCAGGGATGACACCGGAGCACAGAGATCAGACTGTTTGAGGTCTGGTCGCTACAAAGTTCCCTAAGAAAAGTAGTATAGATGAATCCAAAGGAGAAATGCTTATGGATTGTAACCATATGGGGGGTCAAGCAACCAATATGGGGGGACATGTATGTACTAAAATCCTCCCAAAATCCTTCAAAAATCGTAGTACATTGTCATTGTAAACTTGGAAAAAGGTGTCACAAATTGAAATCCATTATGGCTAACATTTAACAGGAAAGGAACATCACCTCGATATATAGCTTCTCCAAGCACAAAAAGCATCTTAGGAAACTAATAACTTGGTCCAGGTTGGGGCCGACAGATTCTAGTGTCAAGACCATCACTGTGCGCAGTTTTGGGGTCAAGCTTGCCGGAATCATTTTCTGGATGACAGACGAACATACATCTTCAAAATTAGAAATAATTTTAATTTCTAGAAGGAAAGGTAGAAGGCGGTTGTTGTACCTGAACGGGTGTGGATCCAATAATAAGTTTGGAGTATTTGTCAGAAAAATAGCCCACCACTGTCAATTTTGGCGTAGAAATGACATTGATTATTGTTGGAAATTCTTGATCAACTACAAGTAATATGTCAAGTGAAGGTGTGTCCTCAATGACCATACCGTGGTACACATCTTGTGATGTCTTCTTGCAGCACTAGCAACACACATAAATAGTCCAGAGAGTTATTGAGGTGATGTGGAAGCTACTCAATCCATTGATCGCCTGAAGACAAAGGTACACGGGTGCGGTATAGCCACGGAGCAGGCGCTCCATGTCACCATTTGGGAGGCACACGGTGACGAGCTCGAGGTGCTTCAGTCGTGGTAGAATAAGACCGGGCACTTCATTAAGGAGGGATGGCAGTTCCTGAACTTGGCGACGCGTAGCGTTGGCGCGAGGCAGAGCGCGGACATTGGCAGCGAGCGCATATGCCCACCATCGAAAGTGAGCTCCTCGATCTGATCTACGGCGGGGGATCGGAACCAATCGCCAAGCTTGGCTCGGTCCTTGCTGTTGGAATGCAACTTGCCCATGCTAAGGGCTCTGGTTGTTACAAGGTGACTACCGAGGATCTTGGAGAATGCATCCAAGATTTTGCAATAGCCATGGTAGAGCTCATGGGTGTCGATGAGGTCGAGAAGGGTGGAGTTCCATAGGGGGCGCCATCACCGGGAAAGGACGGTTATCCACGCCCCATATTTGATTGGGAGGAGGGAGATGATGACTGTCAACATATCATTGGGGAGGCTGCTGATGAAGTCTAGGCTTGCTGGAGTCGCTTGCGGTTCTTGCTCGATGTTCCTCCTGGTACGTGCATTTTGCATCATGCTTGTATATTGATATTTATTGCATTATGGGCTGTTATGACACATTATATCACAATACTTATGCATTTTCTCTTTTATTTTATAAGGTTTACATGAAGAGGGAGAATGCTGGTAGCTGGAATTCTGGACTGGAAAAAGGAGAAAATATTAGAGACCTATTCCGCACAACTCCGAAAGTCCTGACACTTCATGGAGCATATTTTTGGAATATATAAAAAATACTAGGCGAAGAAAGTACCAGAGGGGGCCACCAGTCAGCCACAAGGGTGGAGGGCATGCCCTATCCCCCTAGGCGCGCGCCCCCGACCATGGGGGTCCCTTGGCAGGCCTCCGGTGCCCATCTTTGACAATATGGTGTGTTTTGACTTGGGAAAAAATAAGAAGGAAGCTTTCGGGATGAAGCGCCGCCGTCTCAAGGCGGAACCTGGGAAAAACCAATCTAGGGCTCTGACGAAGCTGTTCTCTCGGGGAAACATCCCTCCGGGAGAGGGAAATCGTAGCCATCGTCATCACCAGCACCATCTCCTCTCAGACCCTAGTTCATCTCTTGTATTCGAACTTGGTCCCAAAACCTCAGATTGGTACCTGTGGGTTGCTAGTAGTGTTGATTACTCCTTGTACTTGATGCTACTTGGTTTATTCGGTGGAAGATTATATTTTCAGATCCTTAATAACAATTAGTACTCCTATGATCTTGATCATAAATATGTTTTCTGAGTACTTATGTTTGCTCCTGAGGACATGGGAGAAGTCTTGTTATAAGTAATCATGTGAATTTGGTATTCGTTCGATATTTTGATGAGATGTATGTTGTCTCTCCTCTAGTGGTGTAATTTGAATGTCGACTACATGACACTTCACCATTTTTTGGGCCTAGGGGAAGGCATTGGTAATTACTCCCTCCGTTCCTTTATATAAGGTGTATTTGGTTTTTGATAAAATTTCAGAATGTAAGGTGCATTTCTTCTTATTCCTCATAATTCCCTTGTTAGCCCTTCAGAAAAGGGAAAGTATCTCTCTCCTGATTGTCTATATCTCTCCTTGTAGCAAAAGAAGGAAACTATCTCTATGCCGATTGCATGTATCTTTTAATTTCCTGGACTAATTGATTTACTTGCCACAAACCAATAAATTTGACAAGGGTAATTTTGTCCTAACACATCTATAATTATGTGCCTTGGTCACCGTGCCGAAAACAATACACCTTAGATAAAGGAACGGAGGGAGTAATAAGTAGATGACGGGCTACTAGAGTGACAGAAGCTTAAACCCTAGTTTATGCATTGCTTCGTAAGGGGCTGATTTGGACCATATGTTTCGTGCTATGGTTAGGTTTACCTTAATACTTCTTTCATAGTTGTGGATGCTTGCAAGAGGGGTTAATCATAAGTGGGAGGCTTCTCCAAGGAAGGTCAGCACCCAAGAACCGGTCCAGCTACATATCAAATTATCAAAGTAACGAATGTGAATCATATGAGCATGATGAAAACTAACTTGACAACAATTCCCATGTGTCCACGGGAGCTCTTTGCTTTATATAAGAGTTTGTTCAGTCTTGTACTTTTCTACAAAAAGGATTGGGCCACCTTGCTGCACCTTGTTTACTTTTATTACTTGTTACCCGTTACGATTTATCTTATCACAAAACTATCTGTTACCGATAATTTCAGTGCTTGCAGAGAATACCTTGCTGAAAACCACTTGTCATTTCCTTCTGCTCCTTGTTGGGTTCAACACTCTTACTTATCGAAAGGACTAGATAGATCTACTATACTTGTGGGTCATCAAGACTCTTTTCTGGCGCCGTTGCCGGGGAGTGAAGCGCCTTTGGTAAGTGGAATTTGGTAAGGACACATTTATATAGTGTGCTGAAATTTACTGTCACTTCTTACCATGGAAAATAATCCTTTGAGGGGCCTGTTCGGGGTATCTTCACCTCGACCGGAGGAGCAAAGAGTTGTTCCTCAACCTACTGCACCTACTGAAAATATTTATTATGAAATTCCTTCAGGTATGATAGAGAAACTGCTAGCTAATCCTTATGCAGGAGATGGAACATTACATCCTGATATGCACCTAATCTATGTGGATTATTTAAGCTTGCAGGTATGCCCGAGGATGTAGTCAATAAGAAGGTCTTCCCTTTATATTTGAACGGAAAGTAATTTACATGGTATAGGCTATTGGATGATATTGGATCATGGAACTACAACCGATTGAAATCGGAATTTCATCAGAAGTTTTATCCTATGCATCTGGTTCATCGTGATCGGAATTATATATATATATATAATTTTTAGCCTTGTGAAAGATAAAGTATCGCTGAAGATTGGGGGAGGCTTAATTCAATGTTATATTCATGCCCCAACCATGAGCTCTCAAGAGAAATTATTATTCAAAAAATTTATGCTCGAAATTCTCATAATGATCGATCCATGCTCGATACTTCTTGTACTAGTTCCTATATGAAGAAGGATATTGAATTCAAATGGTATTTATTGGAAAGAATTAATCGCAACTCTGAAGATTGGCATCTCGACGAAGGTAAGGAGTCAGGTATAAACCTTAAGTTTGATTGTGTTAAATCTTTTATAGATACCGATGCTTTTTGTGATTTTAGCACTAAATATGGAGTTGACTCTAAGATAGTAGCTTCTTCTTGTGAATCTTTTGCTACTCATGTTGATCTCCCTAAGGAGAAGTGGTTTAAATATCATCCTCCCATTGAAGTCAAAGTAGTAGAACCTCTTAAAGTTGAAGAAGAAACAATTACTTATAATGTTGATCCAATTCTTCCTATTGCTTATATTGAGAAACCACCATTCCCTGTTAGAATAAAGGATCATGCTAAAGCTTCAACCGTGGTCAACGAAAGTAATATTAGAACACCCAAACCCTCTGAGCAAATTAAAGTTGAACCTAGTATTGTTTTGGTTAAAGATCTCTTGGCTGATAATATTGATGGGCATATTATTTATTTCTGTGATGAAGTTGCTAGGATTGCTAAACCTGATACTAAAGATAAACATCAACCTATTGTTGGCATGCCTTTTATTTCTGTTAAAATAGGAGATCATTGTTCTCATGGCTTATGTTATGTGGGTGCTAGTGTGAGTGCAATACCATATATAAAGAAATTATGAATGATATTGCACCTGCTGAGATAGAAGATATTGATGTTACTATTAAGCTTGCTAATAGAGATACTATAACACCAATTGGGATTGTTAGAGATGTTGAAGTCTTGTGTGGGAAGATAAAATACCCTACTGATTTTCTTGTTCTTGGTTCCCCACAAGATAATTTTTGTCCCATTATATTTGGTAGACCTTTCTTGAATACCGTTAATGCTAAGGTAGACTGCAAGAAAGATATTGTTACTGTTGGTTTGGGGGACATGTCTCATGATTTTAATGTCCCTAAATTTCGTAGACAACCCCATGATAAATAATTGCCTATAAGGATGAAATTATTGGTCTTGCTTCTATTGCCGTTCCTCCTGCTGGTCCTTTAGAACAATATTTACTAGACCATGAAAATCATATATTTATGAATGAAAGAAGGGAAATAGATGAAGTATTCTTTAATCAGGGACCTATTTTGAAACACAATTTGCCTGTTGAAATCCTTGGGGGATCCTCCGCCGCCCAAGGGTGATCCCGTGTTTGATCTTAAACAATTAACCGATACTCTGAAATATGCTTATCTTGATGAAAAGAAGATATATCCTGTTATTATTAGTGCTAACCTTTTAGAGCCTGAAGAAAAGAAATTATTGAAAACTCTGAAGAAGCACTGTGCCGCTATTGGATATACTCTTGATGATCTTAAGGGCATTAGCCCCACTCTATGTCAGCACAAAATTAAATTGGAGAAAGATGCTAAACCAGTTGTTGATCATCAACGACGGTTAAATCCTAAGATGAAATAAGTGGTAAGAAATGAAATACTGAAGCCTTTGGAGGCAGGTATAATTTATCCTATTGTTGATAGTCAGTGGGTAAGTCATGTTCATTGTGTCCCTAAGAAGGGAGGTATTACTGTTGTTCCTAATGATAAGAAGGAATTGATTCCTCAAAGAATTGTTACAGGTTATAGAATGGTAATTGATTTCTGCAAATTAAATAAAGCTACTAGAAAAGATCATTACCCTCTACCTTTTATTGATCAAATGCTAGAAATATTATCCAAACATACACATTTCTTTCTTTCTAGATGGTTATTCTAGTTTCTCTCAAATACCTGTGTCAAAAGGTGATCAAGAGAAAACCACTTTTACTTGCCCTTTCCGTACCTTTGCTTATAGACGTATGCCTTTTGGTTTATGCAATGCACCTTCTACCTTTCAAAGATGTATGCCTGCTATATTCTCTGACTTTTGTGAAAATATTGTTGAGGTTTTCATGGATGATTTCTCCGTTTATGGAACTTATTTTGATGATTTCTTAAGAAACCTTGATTGAGTTTTACAGAGATGTAAAGAAACTAATCTTGTCTTGAATTGGGAGAAGTGCCACTTTATGGTTAATGAAGGTATTGTCTTGGGGCATAAAATTTCTGAAAGAGGTATTGAAGTTGATAAAGCTAAAGTAGATGCAATTGAAAAGATGTCGTGTCCTAAATAAAGATATCAAAGGTATAAGAAGTTTCCTTGGTCATGCTGGTTTCTATAGTAGGTTTATTAAATACTTCTCTAAAATTTCTAGGACTCTCACTAATCACTTGCAAAAAGATGTTCCTTTTGTTTTTGATGATGATTGCGTAGAAGCATTTGAAATAGTTAAGAAAGCCTTGATTTCTGCACCTATTGTTCAGCCACCTGATTGGAAATTTACCCTTTGAAATTATGTGTGATGCTAGTGATTAGTTGTTGGTGCTGTTCTAGGACTAAGAGTTGATAAGGTATTAAATGTTATTCAGTATGCTAGTAAAATTGTAGACGGTGCCCAAAGAAATTATGCTACCACTGAAAAGGAATTTTTAGCAGTTGTATTTGCATGTGATAAGTTCAGACCTTATATTGTTGATTCCAAAGTAACTGTTGACACTGATCGTGCTGCTATTAAATATCTTACGGAAAAGAAAGATGCCAAACCTAGACTTATTAGATGGGTTCTCTTGCTACAAGAATTTGATTTGGATATTATTGATAGAAAGGGAGCTGAGAACCCTGTTGCAGACAACTTGTCTAGGTTTGAAAATGTTCTTGATGACCCACTACCTATTGATGAACAATTAAATGTCATAAATGCTTCTCGTAATACTCTTTGGTATGCTGATTGTGCTAATTACATTGTTGCTAAATTTATACCACCTAGTTTCACATACCAGCAAAGGAAAAAGGTTTTCTATGATTCAAGACATTATTTCTAGGATAACCCACCCCTTTATAAAGGAGTAGATGGTGTTATTAGACGTTGTATACCTGAGCATGAACAGGAATAGATCCTAGACAAGTGCCACTCCGAGTCTTACGGAGGACACCATGCTGGAGATAGAACTGCACATAAGGTATTCCAATCTGGTTTCTATTGGCCCACTCTCTTTAAAGATGCTTGTAACTTTGTCTTATCTTGTGATGAATGCCAGAGGATTGGTAATATTAGTAGACATCAGGAAATGCCAATGAACTATTCACTTGTTATTGAACCATTTGATGTTTGGGGCTTTGATTATATGGGACCTTTTCCTTCCTCTAATGGGTATACACATATTTTAGTTGGTGTTTATTGCGTTACTAAGTGGGTAGAAGCTATTCCAACTAGTAGTTCTGATCATAACACTTCTATTAAGATGCTTAAAGAAGTTATTTTTCCGAGGTTTGGGGTCCCTAGATATTAAATGACCGATGGTGGTTCACATTTTATTCAAGGTGCTTTTCGTAAAATGCTTGCTAAATATGATGTTAATCATAGAATTGCATCTCCATATCATCCTCAGTCTAGTGGTCAAGTAGAATTGAGTAATAGAGAGCTTAAATTAATTTTGCAAAAGACTGTTAATAGATCTAGAAATAATTGGGCTAAGAAACTTGATGATGGATTGTGGGCTTATAGAACTGCTTATAAGAATCCTATGGGTATGTCTCTGTATAAAATGGTTTATGGAAAAGCATGTCACTTACCTCTTGAACTATAACATAAGGCATATTGGGCTATTAAAGAGCTCAATTATGATTTCAAACTTGCTGGTGAGAAGAGGTTATTTGACATTAGCTCACTTGATGAATGGAGAACCCAAGCCTATGAGAATGCCAAGTTGTTTAAAGAAAAAGTTAAAAGATGGCACGATAAAAGGATACAAAAGCGTGAGTTTAATGTAGGTGATCATGTTTTGCTATACAACTCTTGTTTAAGATTTTTTGCAGGGAAGCTTCTCTCTAAATGGGAAGGTCCCTACATTATCGAGGAGGTTTACTGTTCCAGTGCCATAAAGATGAACAACGCCGAAGGCACAAATCCGAAGGTGGTAAATTGTCAAAGAATCAAACATTATATCTCAGGTACTCCCATAAATGTTGAGAACACTATAATTAATATCGTAACATCGGAGGAGTACATAAGGGATACTTTCCAGAACGTTTCAGACTCCGGAAAGGAATAGGTATGCGGTACGGTAAGTAAACCAACTCCAAAACGTTTCTAATGATAATTTTTCTCCGTTTTGGAATCTTTGAATAATTAGGAAAATTAAAAGTAGTCCGAAAGAGACACGAGGCCACCACAAGGGTTGAGGGAACGCCCTGCCCCCTGGGTGTGCACCCCGTCCTTGTGGCCACCTCGTGTGCCTTCCAGACTCTGTTTTCTTGAATGATACTTCTTATGGTCAGTAAAAATTCATTATATAATCTCCCGAACGTTTTGACCCCCATACCATGCTACCTCTTGATCACTGTGTTGGTTTTCCCTTGAAGAGGAAAGGGTGATGTAGCAAAGTAGCGTAAGTATTTCCCTCAGTTTTTGAGAACCAAGGTATCAATCTAGTAGGAGACTACACGCAAGTCCCTCGTACCTACACAAACAAATAAGAACCTTACAACCAACGCGATAAAGGGGTTGTCAATCCCTTCACGGTCACTTACAAGAGTGAGATCTGATAGAGATAATAAGATAAATACTTTTGGTATTTTTATGATATAGATCGAAAGTAAAGATTGCAAAGTAAAAATAGATTGGAAACTTATATGATAAAAGATAGACCCGGGGGCCATAGGTTTCACTAGCAGCTTCTCTCAAGATAGCATAAGTATTATGGTGGGTGAACAAATTACTGTCGAGCAATTGATAGAAAAGTTCATAATTATGAGAATATTTAGGCATGATCATGTATATAGGCATCACGTCCGCGACAAGTAGACCGAAACGATTCTGCATCTACTACTATTACTCCACACATCGACCGCTATCCAGCATGCATCTAGAGTATTAAGTTCATAAGAACAGAGTAATGCATTAGGCAAGATGACATGATGTAGAGGGATAAACAATATGATATAAACCCCATCTTTTTATCCTCGATGGCAACAATAAAACACGTGCCTTGCTGCCTCTGCTGTCACTAGGAAAGGACACCGCAAGATTGAACCCAAAGCTAAGAACTTCTCCCATTGCAAGAAAGATCAAACTAGTAGGCCAAATAAAACTGATAATTCGAAGACACTTGCAAAGATAACCAATCATACATAAAAGATTTCAGAGAGGAATCAAATATTGTTCACAGATAAACTTGATCATAAACCCACAATTCATCGGATCTCGACAAACACGCCGCAAAAAGAGTTACATCGAATAGATCTCCAAGAAGATCGAGGAGAACATTGTATTGACATCCAAACAGAGATAAGAAGTCATCTAGCTAATAACTATGGACCCAAAGGTCTGTGGTAAATTACTCACACATCATCAGAGAGGCTATGGTGTTGATGTAGAAGCCCTCCGTGATCGATTCCCCCTCCGGCAGAGCTTCGGAAAAGGCCCCAAGATGGGATCTCTTGGGTACAGAAGGTTGCAGCGGTGGAAATAGTGTTTCATGGTGCTCCTGGATGTTTTTAGGGTATATGGATATATATATATATATAGGAGGAAGAAGTAGGTCGGTGGAGCTGCGAGGGGCCAACGAGGGTGGGGGCGCGCCCAGGGGGCAGGTGTGCCTCCCTGCCTCGTGGCCACCTTGTTTATTTCTTGACCTCTACTCCAAGTCCCCTAGATCAGGTTTATTCCAAAAATAACTCTCCCGAAGGTTTCATTCTGTTTGGATTCCGTTTGATATTCCTTTTCTGCGAAACACTGAAATAGGCAAAAAACAGCAATTTGCACTGGGCCTTGGGTTAGTAGGTTAGTCCCAAAAATAATATAAAAGTGTATAATAAAGCCCATTAAACATCCAAAACACATAATATAATAGCATGGAACAATGAAAAGTATAGATACGTTGGAGATGTATGATACCACGCAAATATCTCCTGTTTTTCTTTTGAGCTGTTCTTCTGACAGATCTAGATCATCATTACGTCTCCAGGCGCCCCCAAGGACAAGATTTTCGAGAAGGTCATCAACCCCTACCTTGTGGAGGTGCTGCGACACCCTCGAGCCATTGAGTTGCGTGAGGGGGTGCTGCACATCCGCGATATTGAGGGGCCGAAGAAGACCAGAAGTGTGGAGAAGAGGCTCGAAGCAATGGAGCAACAAGTTTTCAAGTGCCAAGGGATGGTGGAACGTGGAATCTACGCCAATCACATGATGATCGCAGAGTTCACCAACAAGTACATGCTGGATCCCAAGAGCTTTGAGGAGGCCATCTTCAAGCTTCATGAGAAAATCGAGCATCTCCAAGCCCAAATCTATGACCTGCAAAACGAAATTTGTGAGTATGAATATAGATTCAAGAGGATGAGTTTGGCTGCAGATTCGAGGATCCCGTAGAGTCGCTCATCTTTCTATCATGGTGAACCTATGCCTTGGAATATGGATGACAAGCCTACTTCATCAACAACTCCATCATCACCACCCCCGAAGAAAGAGATCTAAGTATATGGGTATGGGACTCCCCTTGGCAATTGCCATGCTTGGGGGAGTGCCCCAGTATCGTATGACACTGGTGCACGTCGGTCCTAAACAAACGGTTTAAAACCCCTTTCCACAACGGCATTTGGAACCGTCGCCAAGTGAGTGTGGGCGATAGGGGGGTCCTTCCCACACGACCCAGAAACCGTCGAGGATAGGGCCCCTACAGTACTCCTACTTGTTTCTACTCGCATTGCCATCATAGTCAGTATTCGGTGGTGCTACATTTACAATGCACGACCCATCACAAATGGTTCACTATTATAGAACGTGTATGCTGCGCGGCCCATCACAAACGGTTCACCATTAGGAAGATTAGCTAATCGTTGTACGAGTGTTGGACAGGATTACGAAACGTCGGACCGTCATAACATCGTCGGACCGTCGTAACATCGTCGTACACGACAACTATCGCGCATGCTATTCTATGGTGCAACGTTTACGATGCATACTTCATCAGAAACAGTTCATGGTTGTGAATCGTGTACGATAAGGCAACTAACACAAACGTGTAGTTTGCCCGCACCGTTTGTGATATTGTCTGACATCGCACACGCTTTGCAAATGGCAACTATGTGCATGCTTGCACACATTTCCTCTCTGTGAACCGTCTCCAATTATGGTGGATATCGCAAACGTTTATGTTTTACCAACCGTGTGTGCTGTAACAACCTGGAGAGCGTAATTTCACCATAATTTAATTGCTACTTTTCCAAATTGTACCGGATTTGGATTTCAAATTGAATTTGAATGTATTCTATAGCTTTATTCATATCGATCAGGCTCAAACAACCAATGCATTATTTGATTCATAGGTACATATATTCAAGGATTACATAAGAACCAAATAAAGAATGATGAACCATAGTTGTATACTTGTACTATTAAAGACGATAAAGAAAGAGGCGAAATATATTTTAGTTGCTGAACAAGGTGAAGAAGAATGCCTGTAGTGTGCCCTCCTCCATGCAAAAGGCCTGCACGACACTAGGCCAACCCCTTGTGATGGCTGACCGACCATCCTTCACGGTCTTCATGAAAACATATAGATAATCATCATGTTCTGGTAGAAATACTTTAACCTTTGCATGCCCACCAATCATGTAGTTTGAGAGGTAATCTTGAGTAAACTGCTTTGGCAACCACTTCAAAGGAAAAAGGTTCAGACATTGTCATCTAACACAAGTCATTATGGGCAGTAAAAATAAGGCTGTAGAGTTCTTACTTACCATCCTGCAGTTCGTTGTTGTCTTGGATAAAGTGTAAACAAATAGTTTAATTGCCATCTTTGGACCCATTTTACTAACAATCTTTATCAGCTTCCACACTTGATGCTGGTTCATCGATATCTCATTGCCCCATACACCAATGACATATGTACCTAAAATCACCAAGTTAACATTAGAAGCTAAACAGCAATTGCACAATGATGTAATACAACACTCTTTTATAATATGTCTATATACATCCATATGTGGTAGTCCATTTGAAATCTCTAAAAAGACAAATATTTAAGAACGGAGGGAGTATCTTATAACATCCAATATACTCACATATTAGATGAATTAACATCTTATATTATGGGCCGGAAGAGTTTAGTTCATTCTTACAAATTATCTGCTACTGTATCCATGGGTTATAGTTAGTTTGAGCTTGTTTGGGCTCAAATAGCCCAAAAGTATATCTAAACAAGAGGGCTAGTTTGAGCTAGAAAACTAGTATCCAACCCAAGAGGTGCTAATTGGAGCTAGTTCTCCTAGTGCATTTATTGTCAATCTAACCCTGACATCCAAACAACTCTTTGGATGGAGTTAGTTCAGGGTTAGCAATGAGCTAGAAACTAACTCTAACCTCTAGCTAAGTTGAGTATCCAAACAGGGTTGTGTTGTTGCTGTTGCTGCTGCTGCTCTTCTACGTATATCTAGACATCATTAGAACATTAATGTAACACATTTCCTTGTTGCTATGTAGCCTAGGATTGCATATTTAGACATTAAGTATAGTGCATGTTGCCATGTAGCCTCAGATATATTACATATGGTCCTAGTTAACCTAAGGAAAAATGGCTTGCAGATATATTCAGTTAAAAGTCCGATTCACCGATTAGTCCCTTATCAGCCGCCAGCCTATATGGTACCAGCTACCGATATTCTGAATAGTGAGCAGATATAAGCCATGGGATGAAACTAACCTCGATGGAAAACAGTGATACGTCTCCAACGTATCTATAATTTTTGATTTCTCCATGCTATATTATCTACTGTTTTGGACATTATTGGGCTTTATTATCCACTTTCATAATATTTTTGGGACTAACCTATTAACCGGAGGCCCAGCCCAGAATTGTTGTTGTTTTGCCTATTTTAGGGTTTCGACGAAAAGGAATATCAAACGCAGTCCAAACGGAATGAAACCTTCGGGAACGTGATTTTCTCAACGAACAAGACCCAGGAGACTTGGACCCTACGTCAAGACACAAAAGAGGAGCCCACGAGGTAGGGGCGCGCCTACACCCCCCAGGCGCGCCCTCCACCCTCGTGGGGCCCCTGTTGCTCCACCGACGTACTCCTTCCTCCTATATATACCTATGTACCCCCAAACGATCAAAGGCGGGGCCAAAACTCTAATTCCACCGTCGCAACTTTCTGTATCCACGAGATCCCATCTTGGGGCCTATTCCGGAGCTCCGCCGGAGGGGGTATCGAGCACGGAGGGCTTCTACATCAACACCATAGCCCCTCCGATGAAGTGTGAGTAGTTTACCTCAGACCTACGGGTCCATAGTTAGTAACTAGATGGCTTCTTCTCTCTTTTTGGATCTCAATACAATGTTCTCCCCCTCTCTTGTGGAGATCTATTCGATGTAATCTTCTCTTTGTTGTGTGTTTGTTGAGACTGGTGAATTGTGGGTTTATGATCAAGTCTATCTATCAACAATATTTGAATCTTCTCTGAATTGTTTTAAGTATGATTGGTTATCTTTGCAAGTCTCTTCGAATTATCAGTTTGGTTTGGCCCACTAGATTGATCTTTCTTGCAATGGAGAAGTGCTTAGCTTTGGGTTCAATCTTGTGGTGTCCTTTCCCAGTGACAGTAGGGGCAGCAAGGCACGTATTGTATTGTTTCCATCGAGGATAACAAGATGGGGTTTTCATCATATTGTATAAGTTCATCCCTCTACATCATGTCATCTTGCTTAAGGCGTTACTCTATTTTCATTAACTTAATACTCTAGATGCATGCTGGATAGCGGTCGATGAGTGGAGTAATAGTAGTAGATGCAGGAAGGAGTCGGTCTACTTGTCTCGGACATGATGCCTATATACATGATCATAGCTAGATATTCTCATAACTATGCTCAGTTCTGTCAATTGCTCAACAGTAATTTGTTCACCCACGTAGAATACTTATGCTCTCGAGAGAATCCACTAGTGAAACCTATGGCCCCCAGGTCTATCTTCATCATATTAATCTACCAATACTTAGTTATTTCCTTTTGCTTTTACTTTGCTTTTATTTTACTTTGCATCTTTATCATAAAAATACCAAAAATATTATCTTATAATATCTATTAGATCTCACTCTCGTAAGTGACCGTGTAGGGATTGACAACCCCTTAATGCGTTGGTTGTGAGGATTTATATGTTTTGTGCAGGTACGAGGGACTCGCGCGTAGCCACCTACTAGATTGATACCTTGGTTCTCAAAAACTGAGGGAAATACTTACGCTACTTTGCTGCATCATCCCTTCCTCTTCGGGGAAAACCAACACAGTGCTCAAGAGGTAGCAAGAAGGATTTCTGGCGCCGTTGCCGGGGAGGTTTACGCAAAAGTCAATATACCAAGTACCCATCACATACCCTTATCTCTCGCATTACATTATTTCCCATTTGCCTCTCGTTTTCCTCTCCCCCACTTCACCTTTGCCGTTTTATTCGCCCTCTCTCTCTATCCTCCCTCTCTATCCCGTTTGCCTCTTTTTGCCCGCTTGCTTTTTGCTTGCTTGCTTGTCACGATGTCTCAAGATAACACTAAATTGTGTGACTTCACCAATACCAACAACAATGATTTCATTAGCACTCCGATTGCTCCTCTTACCGATGCTGAATCTTGTGAAATTAATACTGCTTTGCCGAATCTTGTCATGAAAGATACATTTTCCAGCCTTCCTAGTGAAGATGCTGCTACCCATCTTTATAGCTTCGTTGATTTGTGTGATATGCAAAAGAAGAAAGATGTGGATAATGATATTGTTAAATTGAAGCTATTTCCTTTTTCGCTTAGAGATCGTGCTAAAGCTTGGTTTTCGTCTTTGCCTAAAATAGTATTGATTCATGGAATAAGTGCAAAGATGCTTTTATCTCTAAGTATTTTCCTCCTGCTAAGATCATCTCTCTTAGAAATGATATTATGAATTTTAAGCAACTTGATCATGAACATGTTTCACAAGCTTGGGAGAGAATGAAATTAATGATACGTAATTGCCCTACTCATGGTTTGAATTTGTGGATGATTATACAAAAAATTTATGCCGGATTGAATTTTGCTTCTAGAAATCTTTTAGATTCGGCTGCAGGAGGCACTTTTATGGAAATCACTTTAGGAGAAGCTACTAAACTCCTAGATAATATTATGGTTAATTATTCTCAATGGCATACTGAAAGATCTACTAATAAAAAGGTGCATGTGATAGAAGAAATTAATGTTTTGAGTGGAAAGATGGATGAACTTATGAAATTATTTGCTAGTAAGAGTGTTTCTTCTGATCCTAATGATATGCCCTTATCTACCTTGATTGAGAATAATAATGAATCTATGGATGTGAATTTTGTTGGTAGGAACAATTTTGGTAACAACGCATATAGAGGAAATTTCAATCCTGGGCCTTATCCTAGTAATCCCTCTAATAATTATGGTAATTCCTACAACAATTATTATGGAAATTATAATAAGTTGCCCTCTGATTTTGAATCTAATATTAAAGATTTATTACTTTGCGGAAGAATTTCAATGCTATGATTGAAGAAAAATTGCTTAAGATTGATGATTTGGCTAGGAACGTTGATAGAATTGCTCTTGATGTTGATTCTTTGAAACTTAGATCTATTCCACCTAAGCATGATATCAATGAGTCTCTCAAAGCCATGAGAATTTCCATTGATGAGTGCAAAGAAAGAACCGCTAGGATGCGTGCTAAGAAAGATGCCTTTATAAGAGTGTGTTCTTCTAGTTGCTATGAAAAGAAAGATGAAGATCTAAAAGTTATTGATGTGTACCCTATTAAATCTATGTTTTGCAATATGAATCTTGATAATGATGGGACTGAATATGATCCACCTTTACCTAGAAGGCATCCCCTCTTTCATCTACTTCTATCGGTAACTTTACTTGGAGCTATATTTTTATTCACCACATGATATGTGTTTTGCCTGGAGCGTCCTGTATTATTTGAATCTTTGCTTTTTAGTTTACCACAATCATCCTTGCTGTACACACATTTTGAGAGAGCCATACATGACTTGGAATTTTTTAGAATACTCTATGTGCTTCGCTTATATCTTTTGAGTTATATAGTTTTGCTCTAGTCTTCACTTATATCTTTTAGAGCACGGTGGTGGATTTGTTTTATAGAAACTATTGATCTCTCATGCTTCAATTAGATTATTTTGAGAGTCTTAAAGAGCATGGTAATTTGCTTAAAATCCTAATATGCTCAAGATTAGTAAAATTTTCTTATGAGTGATTTGAATACTAAGAGAAGTTTGATGCTTGATTATTGTTTTGAGATATGGAGGTAATAATATCAAAGTCATGCAAGTTGAGTAGTTGTGAAATTGAGAAATACTTGTGTTGAAGTTTGCAAGTCCCGTAGCATGCACGTATGGTAAACGTTGTGTAACAAATTTGAAACATGAGGTGTTATTTGATTGTCTTCCTTATGAGTGGCGATCAGGGACGAGCGATGGTCTTTTCCTACCAATCTATCCCCCTAGGAGCATGCGCGTAGTGCCGAGGTTTTTGATGACTTGTAGATTTTTGCAATAAGTATGTGAGTTCTTTATGACTAATGTTGAGTCCATGGATTATACGCACTCTCACCCTTCCATCCTTGCTAGCCTCTTCGGTACCGCGCATTGCCCTTTCTCACATTGAGAGTTGGCGCAAACTTCGCTGGTGCATCCAAACCCCGTGATATGATACGCTCTTTCACACATAAACCTCCTTATATCTTCCTCAAAACAGCCACCATACCTACCTATTATGGTATTTCCATAGCCATTCCGAGATATATTGCCATGCAACTTTCCACCATTCCATTTATCATGACACATTCATCATTGTCATATTGCTTAGCATGATCATGTAGTTGACATAGTATTTGTGGAAAAGCCACCATTCATAATTCTTTCATACATGTCACTCTTGGTCCATTGCATATCCCGGTACACCGTCGGGGGCATTCATATAGAGTCATCTTTTGTTCTAGTATCGAGTTGTAATCATTGAGTTGTAAATAAATAGAAGTGTGATGATCATCATTTCCTAGAGCATTGTCCCAAGTGAGGAATTATAAAAATAGAGAGAAAGGCCATAAAAAAGAGAAAGGCCAAATAAAAAAAGAAAAAATATGAGAGAAAAAGAGAGAAGGGACAATGTTACTATCCTTTGCCACACTTGTGCTTCAAAGTAGAACCATAATATTCATGATAGAGAGTCTCTTGTTTTGTCACTTTCATATACTAGTGGGAATTCTTCATTATAGAACTTGGCTTGTATATTCCAACAATGGGCCTCCTCAAGTGCCCTAGGTCTTCATGAGCAAGAAAGTCGGATGCACACCCACTTAGTTTCTTTTGTTGAGCTTTCATACATTTATAGCTCTAGTGCATCCATTGCATGGCAATCCCTACTCCTCGCCTTAACATCAATCGATGGGCATCTCCATAGCCCATTGATTAGCCTCGTTGGTGTGAGACTTTCTCCTTTTTTGTCTTCTCCACATAACCCCCCCCCCCCCCCCCCCGCTCATTATATTCTATTCCACCCATAGTGCTATGTCCATGGCTCGCGCTCATATATTGCGTGAAAGTTTATAGGTTTGAGATTACTAAAGTATGAAACAATTGCTTGGCTTGTCATCGGGGTTGTGCATGATGAGAGCATTCTTGTGTGACGAAAATGGAGCATGACTAAACTATATGATTTTCTAGGGATGAACTTTCTTTGGCCATGATATTTTGAGAAGACATAATTGCTTAGTTAATATGCTTGAAGTATTATTATTTTTATGTCAATATGAACTTTTGTCTTGAATCTTTCGGATCTGAATATTCATGCCACAATTAAGAAGAATTACATCAAAATTATGCCAAGTAGCACTCCGCATCAAAAATTCTGTTTTTATCATTTACCTACTCGAGGACGAGCAGGAATTAAGCTTGGGGATGCTTGATACGTCTCCAACGTATCTATAATTTTTGATTGCTCTGTGCTATATTATCTACTTTTTTGGACATTATTGGGCTTTATTATCCACTTATATATTATTTTTGGGACTAACCTATTAACCGGAGGCCTAGCCCAGAATTGTTGTTTTTTGCCTATTTTAGGGTTTCGAAGAAAAGGAATGTCAAACGGAGTCCAAACGAAATGAAACCTTCGGGAACGTGATTTTCTCAATGAACAAGACCCAAGAGACTTGGACCCTACGTCAAGACACAAAAGAGGACGCCACGAGGTAGGGGGCGTGCCTACCCCCCCAGGCATGCCCTCCACCCTCATGGGCCCCCTGTTGCTCCACCGACGTACTCCTTCCTCCTATATATACCTACGTACCCCCAAACGATCAAAGACAGAGCCAAAACCCTAATTCCATAGTCGCAACTTTCTGTATCCACAAGATCCCATCTTGGGGCATGTTCCAGAGCTCCACCGGAGGGGGCATCGATCACAGAGGGCTTCTACATCAACACCATAGCCCCTCCGATGAAGTGTGAGTAGTTTACCTCAGACCTACGGGTCCATAGTTAGTAGCTAGATGGCTTCTTCTCTCTTTTTGGATCTCAATACAATGTTCTCCCCCTCTCCTGTGGAGATCTATTCGATGTAATCTTCTTTTTGCGGTGTGTTTGTTGAGACCGATGAATTGTGGGTTTATGATCAAGTCTATCTATCAACAATATTTGAATCTTCTCTGAATTTTTTTATGTATGATTGGTTATCTTTGCAAGTCTCTTCGAATTATTAGTTTGGTTTGGCCTACTAGATTGATCTTTCTTGCAATGGGAGAAGTGCTTAGCTTTGGGTTCAATCTTGCGGTGTCATTTCCCAGTGACAGTAGGAGCAGCAAGGCACGTATTGTATTGTTGCCATCGAGGATAACAAGATGGGGTTTTCATCATATTGCATGAGTTTATCCCTCTACATCATGTCATCTTGCTTAAGGTGTTACTCTGTTTTCATTAACTTAATACTCTAGATGCATGCTGGATAGCGGTCGATGAGTGGAGTAATAGTAGTAGATGTAGGCAGGAGTCGGTCTACTTGTCTCGGACGTGATTCCTATATACATGATCATACCTAGATATTCTCATAACTATGCTTAATTTTGTCAATTGCTCAACAGTAATTTGTTCACCCACCGTAGAATACTTATGCTCTCGAGAGAAGCCACTAGTGAAACCTATGGCCCCCGGGTCTGTCTTCATCATATTAATCTACCAATACTTAGTTATTTCCTTTTGCTTTTATTTTACTTTGCATCTTTATCATAAAAATACCAAAAACATTATCTTATCATATCTATGAGATCTCACTCTCGTAAGTGGCCGTGTAGGGATTGACAACCCCTTAACACATTGGTTGTGAGGATTTATTTGTTTTGTGTAGGGACAAGGGACTCACGCATAGCCTCCTACTGGATTTATACCTTTGTTCTCAAAAACTGAGGGAAATACTTACGCTACTTTGCTGCATCATCCCTTCCTCTTCAGGGAAAACCAACGCAGTGCTCAAGAGGTAGCAAACAGCAGTCGTTCCAAAAATTGTCCTGTGTAGGTATATCAAGAAGCATGCTAAGCATAACAGGATAAACATCAACCAAAATTACACATGGCAGACAAAATAATCTCCAAAAGATAGCTTCAGTGTGCAGGTTTAAGCACAGTAGTAAAGAAAAACACGTGGAAAGGTGTGCTAACTGCAATAGGCCAAACATTTAACATCAAGCAAACATGGTCATTCAAACTGGTATTGTGCAGGTCTAAGTAAACTGGTTATGGTTAAATAAAAATGGAAAGGCGTGTTAACTACAAGGTGCAGCACCAAATGTAGTCATTCATGGTGGTATTGTTGAAACTGGTACTGATGAAATTGAACTGCACAGTTCATACTAGCACATATAGAACATCACGTTGTGAATAACTGGAATAAACAAGGCATACTACGAACAACCAAAGATAGCATTTTAAACTGAACATATGCTAACTACAAACAACTAAACAATCAAAAAACTTTAAAAGAGGCATATGCTAGCTATAACAGGCTTAACGGCAAGCAAATATATGCATTGCTATTGGTATGTTTAAAACTGGATTGATGAAATGTACTGCACCATAAATAATTGCACATATAGAACATCACATTGTGAACAACTGAAATAAACAAGGCATACTGCAAACAACCAGATATAGCAATTAAAACTGGACATATTCTCACTACACTACAAAAGCGACTCGACAAAACAAATCATGGGTTTCCCCCTGTGAAGAGGCACGACAAAACAAATCATGGGTTTCCTCACTTGTCACGGATGGGCTCGTTCCCGTGGGAAGAGCATGAACCCTGGATGCGCTCCATGTTGTCGCAGATGGGCTCCTTCCCCTTGGAAGAGCACGGCTGTAGGGTGCCCTTCCTGATGTTGCAGATGGGCGCTTTCCCCTTAGAAGAGCAGATGGGCTCTTTCCCCTTGGAAGAGCCGGAGAGGGTGCCCTCCTCATGGTCGTTGTCGATGAGGTCTGACTTGGAACCTGTGGATCCCAAGCCAACGTCGCAGAACGTGTCCTTAAAAATGACAAAAGGGGCTCGATGGCGATGTAGAATGGAAAATTGTTGACAGCGAGCCAGAGGAGATCAGGGGCGGGGCCATGGATGAGATCGACGATGGTTGAACCCGAGGGGTTGGGGGTGGGCCATTTATTAACCTATGACACAGCCCGCCTCAGGGCATCGCTGTCGATGACCTCGATGTCGTAGCCGGCGGACGAGACATGCCCACATACTCTAGCCCGCTGCTTGAGTGCTTGCCGCCAGTAATGGTCGTCAGCTTCCTCGGCGACGTCAGGCGCAGAGACAGCTATACACCTCTTTTGGGACACTCGCTCCTCGAGCTCCATGGGAAGCGTAACCAGGCTTAGGCTGCGACGCTCTAGAGTGGGGGATGGGGATGGGCATGGGGATCTGTGGGAAAGGGGCGTTTGGCAGGCGTCATCTAAGAAACTCAGGGCGACCTGGGTATGGAGATCGGTGGGTAAGCTGCACGAGAAAACTGGCAGATGTTGACAATGGAGGCCTTGCGGCTGCGGCGGCGGGGACTTTGCTAGGTTTTTGAATGAGGGAGGGTGTGTGTGTGTGCGTGCACGCCTGCGGAGGTTTTGGTGTGTGTGTGTGTGGAGGGGGGTGTTTGAGGAAATGACGCGGGTGCTGAAAATTTTACTACGCGGGAGTCAAAGGCGGGAGTGAAATGCCGGTCTATTGAAAATTTTGATGATAGTGCACCGCACACGGTCCAGAGATAACAAACGTGTGTTATGAAACAGAAAAACCCTTGAGGCGGGCAGATATTTTCTAGGGATGCAGGCGGGATTGGGAACAAGAAACATCGCACACGGTCCGGAGATAACAACCGTGTGTTATGAAACAGAAAAACCCTCGAGGCGGGCAGATATTATTGAGAGGGGGAGCCTCGTGGAGCCCAATGTACTGTGCGGATGTGCGCGTGATAGGTGCACCGGCATGCCACACGGTTAGTTTGAGTGAACCGTGTCTATTGCGTCATCCGGCTTGTCGAATGTTCATAAATTTGGCGAAAAATGACGCGGCAGAGGGTCAGAACAGGAACACACTTGCATGTGGACCAAATTTATGTATCAAAACGGTGATTTGATTTTCAAATACCAAATGCAACTTCGATGTGGCACCTCTCTCGCAAAGCGCACGGTATTGCTTGCCCCCACCCCCGTCGTGTCGGCACGAAGGGAATCCTAAGCTATGAACGCATGCCCCCTCCACCTCAATCGAGGTTCACCTATCAAAGTGCGAAGTAGCTAGCAGCCCCCCTCCTCCCTCATGTCGGCATGAAGGGAATCCTAAGTTATGAATTCATGCCCTCCCCCCCCAACCGAGGTTCACCCTAGCAAAGTGCGAAGTAGCTAGCAGCCATCCCTCCCTCGTATCGGCACGAAGGGAATCCTAAGCTATGAATGCACATGCCCCCCAACCGAGGTTCACCTCTCAAAGTGCGAAGTAGCTAGCAGCCCCCCTTCTCCCTTGTTTCGGCACGAAGGGGAATCCTAAGCTATGAATGCATGCCCTCCCCCCCCCCAACCGAGGTTCACCATAGCAAAGTGCAAAGTAGCTAGCAGCCATCCCTCCCTCATGTCAGCACGAAGGGAATCCTGAGCTATGAATGCACATGCCCCCCCAACCGAGGTTCACCTAGCAATGTGAGAAGTAGGTAGCATCCCCCCCTCGTGCCGGCACGAAGGGAATCCTAAGCTATGAGCATGCCCCCTCCCCCCCAACCGAGGTTCACCTAGCAAAGTGCGAAGTAGCTAGCAGCCCCCACCCCCCTCGTGTCGCCACGAAGGGAATCCTAATTAAGCTATGAATTCATGCCCCCCAACCAAGGTTCACCTAGCAAAATGCGATGTAGCAACCCCGCCCCCCACACACACACACTTTCAGTTAACGGGCTAGAGAGGCATATATCTCACCAAGATGGATCGTAAAACGGACCAAAAATAATCCACCTTGGTCGTACAACCTCTCTCTTGTTGTTGGTCAAAGTGATGGCCATCCATGCGACCCCGGAGATGGGCCAGCTCGCTAATAATCACGCAAGTAGCTAGTCCCCGAAGACAACCACTGCATGCGTGTGGCCCAAACATATGTATGGAGAGGTGTGTTTTTGAGTAAAAATGGAACAACTTTGATGTGGCACCGTGATTTCGAACTAGAAATCCCCACACTGAGTGAGCGTTAGGTTGACGATGCATATGTATGTTACATCACATTTCAAGCCAACAATGGGGATTCATATATGCATGCATGCGTGCATAGTATATGCGTTCAAACTTAATTAGGTCTGAATCTCACCATGACCTATTCTACGATAACACGGACCAAATGAAGAATTCGCCATGGTAACCTATCTTGTTGTTGGTCAAGATGATCATGGATGTCCACGCGGGCCCACCAATATATAGGATTGTCGCCGATAACCACGCGAGGGAGTGTATCGTTCGAAGGCAACCACTACATGCGTAAGTATGGAGGTGATGCGTGCATGCATGTTTGAATACACAACATTGATCTGGCGCGTGTGTCAAAAATTGTACACTAGCTCCCCACACAGAGCGAGATCAGTTCATGATGGTGTCGTTGTACTAGCCACCTCGACTCGATGGGAGGGGTTCATGCATACACATGCATGTGTGTGTGCTCAAAGTGTATCATGCATGTCATCCCAGAGAAAAAATAATAATCCCCTCCTAAGTCAAATTAACCTCTCTTGTTGCCAGGAAAAAAGAAGTGATGGACCAAGTGGGCCCACAGATGGAAAGCATCGATATCGCTGATAACCGCTTAAGTGGATGCGAGAGGACAACCACCACTCTTTGCATGTGGGCCAAACATATATATGTTGAATACCCAAAATGCACAACTTTGATGTGCCACATGCCTGAAAAACCGTAAACCATGCACCCACACAAAGCGAGGTTCATATCAAGCGTAGTACATATGATGGTCCCCTTCCCCCCTCTTCACCGCATACTATATGCTCCTGCCGTAATATATGTACAACCCAAAAGAATCCTCATCGATGGTGAAATTAATTAACCTCTCCCGATGTAGGTCAAAGTGGTGCATGCTTGCATGCATTGACGATGGCCTCGTGGGCCCACAGATGGAAGCGTCACACGTGAGTGTCCTAGCTAGGATATATATGCATGTGGCCCAAAAAGGTGTTGTGGGATGTTTGAATAACCAATTTCACAATTTTGTTGTGGCACGTGCCTCGGTAACCAAAAAGTCCCAACATTGAGTAAGGTGTACTTGTCCACGGACGCATACGTATAGTATATATGCTAGTCCCCTCCCACCTCTTCGACGCGTACTATATACCACCATAACACAAACAAAAAAGATTCTACCTTGCTGGTCAAATTAACCTCACTGCCGGTTATTCATCAAAGTGATGGACGACGACCTCACGGGCCCACAGAAAGCGTCACACGCGAGTATCGAGTGTCGTGTAGGACAACAATCGACTGCAAGGGTTATGTAATGTATACATTTATGTATGAAAGGGTTGTGTAATGTTTTAAATAATGATTTCATGACTCTGATGTGGCACCAGCCTGCCTAACAAAATGCCCAACCCATGGTGGCTCACAACTCGTAGTGTACTGCGAGCCACCCGCCACCCCCAGACGCACACACCCACACACACCGCGAATCCACCGCAACTATGATGCATGTTAAATTAATTATCCCATGGTGAACATACATGTTACCAATGGAGAGGCGTTTCAATTTCAAAAAAAATCACAGAGATCATTAAGACGTTTTAGTACATTGATTGATTGATTACATGCACACGTGACAGTGCACCTAAATGGATTGCAAAAACACATGTGTCTCACTGGGTGCATGTTTACTCCCCGTGCAACAAATTTCAAACATTGAGAATCTTGATTTTTAAATTCTAGTACATCCAAAACTTATTTGAAGTTCATGAAACTTATCGTGCTGTCATATGAACACCAATACAGCGTGGCATTGTACTTTTTTTGTCAAATCTGAGACCAGTTTTGATGTGATCTTTATATAATTACAGACGGGATATTATTAATAATTGGGAACCAATATCCCAAACGGATTATTTATTCGAAACGTGAGCGTTAGACCAACAATGGATACGTGCCATGCTTCGGTTAAGCAATAAAGCGGTAGCATTAATCATCCAAATAGAAAAACAATATACGTGTCGCCGCATGACCCGTGTGGCGTGCGAGCAGGCGTGAGTTGACGGGACGCATGCGAGAAGTCCGCCGCGCAGGCAGACGGGGAGGCGTGCGTGCAGGTGTGTGAATTGACGGAGGCGTGCTCGCTGCGCAGTGTCATCGGGAGGCGTGCGAGTAGCTGTGTGAAACTTTGGTAGGCATGCCAGCAGTCCGGTGCGTAGGCTCACTAGGAGGCGAGCCATCAGTTTGACCGCCGCCCGCCTCTCTCCCACAAATCCCACTACTCCATATTAATGGTGCGTCCAAGCGGCCGCACCCCCCATCCTCGCTACGCACACACAATCCTCTCTCTCCGCTTGCATCCTCGACGCCGCTCTTAGTCCTCAAAGCCGTCAGTGTATGAGGATGCCGCCAACGCGCCCCATCGAAGGGAGTGGCGACGCTGGGGAAGCTCAAGCACCGGAGCACAACGTGGAGATGGAGATAGAGGTTTCCATCACCGCCGGCGAGTTATCGCTACACCCTGACGTCGTCGAGCTTCCACAGCCGGAGGCGGAGTTCCACACCGACTCCGACGACCACTCCAATGGTGACTCCGATGACCACTCCGGCGATGACTCCAACGACCACTCCGGCGACGACTCCGACGACGACGGACAGCTGGTTAGTCATCTATACCCATTTATGTGTCAAATAGATCATAGGGTTTCTCTAGTTACTCCTGCCTCCCCCTTATTGGAATAGAAATCCTATGGTTATGTTCTCCCAATCCATGAAATCTGAGTAAGTTTCATTAGATCCCTGTAGTGTATTGATTGTTTGAATGGTACAGGTGATAGGTGATTAGTTGTTTCATCTGTGCAAATGATTTCTGCTAGTAATCCGAATAGGGTTAGTGTTCGTGCTAATAATTCCTAGCAAAGACTTGACAATCGATTTTGAATGACCTACCTATGTTTGTGCCATTATTTTATTCAAGATTGGTCTGTACATAGATGGCTGTGCTTAAAATCAAACCATAATCTCTGGATATGTATAAGTAAATAGCCATAAATTCCTAATCCTACTTCACGGCATGTAATCAGTGATTTGATGCCAAATTTGTTTTTTACTATTTGTATAGGTGTTGTCTGAAGATGTGGACAACGAGGATGAAGATGCCCAGAGGAGGTACAAGAGGCGAATCATGAGGGAGCTTTATGCGGGAATGCATAACAGACGTATTAGGACCTGGAACGATAGCTATGGATGCCCATTTTGCGACCACAAGATTCATGACGCGTATCTAAGTGTTCTGGCGCATGCAAGAGGACGGGCCGTTGGCTCCTTCAAGCAGAAGTATTCTCGCAGGGTGGCGCACGGCGCGTACGCCGAGTACCTGGAGAAGCTTCAGGATCGTGGCGGCCGCATGTGAGATGAGATGTCGGATGGATCGAACTATGTATGCTTGAGATTTCTTAATGGTGGTTGAACTATGCTTATGTACATGTACGATTATTATCTATGTCTGAGTATGTTAAATATTTCGCTAAATTTTGGTATAAATTACAACGGGGGACCAATAAACCAGGATGGAGGTAGTACGTCAATCACACACGGTTCCCAAAATTGGAACCGTGTGCAATGACTTTCATTTTGCCTGCTATGGCAATCACAAACGGTTCGCTCTAGAAAACCGTCGCCCCAAAAATTATTTATGGGACAGAAAACCTTCACCACCCAATTCAAAAAAGAAAAAATAAAACCCTCACCATCCCCACGTCACAAAAACCATCACCCCGCCCGCCACCCCCTCGGCCCCTCCGGTAAGTTCCCCATTCACACCTGCACAAGCTCCTCCGCGTCTATGCCATGGCAACGCCTATCGCGGTGGTAAACACTTAGCTCGACGCCTGCCGCCGCCGCCAGGCTGCTAGCAAAGCCCACCGCATTTCGCCACTTCCGCTTGCCGCCGCCTATCGCCATCGACTTCCTCGACGTTGCTCATGGTCGACCTAGCTCCGCTAGGTTGGGGAATCTGTCGTACTGAGGGTTCTTTCTCATGGACAACAAGGTAACTAATTTAACAAGATATTATCTCATCTCTTATCCCAGTTCATCTGCCTCCTTTAATCACCTGGCAAAAATCGCCATGAATTCATTTTTATTTGAGCTGTTTTGAGGGTTTTCTTTCATTCATAGAATGTACAGTACGCCGACACTTCAGGACATGGCGACCGCCGCCAGAGATTCCATCTCATCGTACCAGATAACTTGAGGACGTGCGCGGCATGTTCAATCTCATCCTAAATTGGTTGGCATGGCCTACTTTCCTGAACACATTCTAAATATTGCTACATTTGGATAAAAGGTGCCACATGCACCATATATGTCAAAGGGGATTTTTTCCCTCTTCTTTCTATATTAGGCAAATTAATGATGTATTGTTCTTTCGACTACTCTCATATTTCCATGACATCATGTTTACCATATCTGTTTAATTATAGACTTTTGTCCTTCGATTTCAACTATTGTATAGTTCTTTCAATTTGGGCCCATATTTGCATGTTACCATATTTTCTTTAACAATCCTACCATTTTCTACAGGACATCCCTCGCTATGCAAAAAATTATATAGTGCACAAGTTTTCCCTTTACATACATCAAGGCTCCATGAATGCCATATTGCACACAAACCATGGATTAAATTGGACGAAATCCATGGTTCATCAAGGCTCCAATTGTTGCTACTATAAGACTTGTGAACGTGGTGACTGCTATTTTGGCACTGGCTTTTGGAATAAAATTGCAAAGTTTTATGTACTGAAAGTTGGCACTAAAATTGCATTGCACATAGAAGGGAATGGTCATGAGATATATGCTAACTTCCCCGACAAAATCATCCGTCCAGACTTTCTTCGAAGTAAGTTTTCTTTTCAACTATCTGCATATGTTGACTTACCCAGCAATGTCAAATGAATTGTGTAGTATTTAAGCAACCAATTGTTATTCCCTTTTCTTACTATATCCCTACCTAATAACTTCTAGTTACCAATACACTTTTCTATTGCCCTGTTTTAACTAAATACTCCCTGTACTACCATTTCTATCAGAAAGCGCCACTGACAAGGAGACTCCGGAGATGGAGAATGAGGCTGCCAATAAGCGGAGGCGGGGTGAGCTAGAACCGCAAGCGACTCCAGCAGGCGACTTAATCAGCAGCCTCCCCGATGATATGTTGAGAGTCATTGAGGGAGTCCTGGATTAGGGGGTCTCCGGGCAGCCGGACTATATCCTTTGGCCAGACTGTTGGACTATGAAGATACAAGATTGAAGACTTTGTCTCGTGTCCGGATGGGACTCTCCTTGGTGTGGAAGGCAAACTTGGCAATACGGATATGTAGATCTCCTACTTGGTAACCGATTTTGTGTAACCCTAGCCCCCTCCGGTGTCTATAAAAACCGGAGTGTTTAGTCCATAGGACAACATACAATCATACCATAGGCTAGCTTCTAGGGTTTAGCCTCTATGATCTCATGGTAGATCAACTCTTGTAATACTCATATCATCAAGAACAATCAAGCAGGACGTAGGGTATTACCTCCATCAAGAGGGCCCGAACCTGGGTAAACATCATGTCTCCTGCCTCCTGTTACCATCCGCCTTAGACGCACAGTTCAGGACCCCCTACCCGAGATCCGCCGGTTTTGACACCGACAGTCATCATCTCCCTCCTCTGAATCATATATGAGGCGCGGACAACCCTCCTTTCCTGGCGGTGGTGCCCCCTATGGAACTCCAGCCCTCTCGACCTCATCGACATCCACGAGCTCTGCCATGGCTATCACAAAAGCTTGGATGCATTCTCCAGGATCCTTGGCAGTCACCTTTGCCCAACGAAAGGCCTTAGAATGGGCAAGTTCTGTTCCAACGGCAAGGACCGAGCCAAACTTGATGACTGGTTCCGATCCCCTGCCCTAGATCAGCTCGAGGAGCTCACTTTTGATGATGGGCATATGCGGTCGCTGCCAACGTTTGCACTCCGCCTCGCGCCCACGCTGCGCGTCGCCAAGTTCAGAATCTGCCATTTCCCGCCCCTTAATGATGTGCCCGCTCTTATTCTACCACGACTGAAGCACCTCGAGCTCTTCGCCGTATTCCTCTGAAAGGGTGACATGGAATGCCCGCTCCGTGCCTGTACTGCACTCAAGTACCTTCATCTTCAGGAAATCAATGGGTTGAGTACCTTCCACATCACCTCCATGACTCTCCAGACTATTTATGTGTGTTGTTGGTGCGGCAGGAAGACATCACCAAAGGTGGACCATGGTATGGTCATCCAGGACACACCTGCACTTGAGAGATTACTTGTAGTTGACCAAGAAATTCCAACAAGAATCAATGTCATTTCTGCGCCGAAATTGACAGTGGTGGGCTACTCGTCTGACAAATACTCTGAACTTGTTATTGGATCCACACCCGTTCAGGTACAACAGCCGCCTTCTACCTCTCCTTCTACAAATTAACATTATTTCTAATTTTGAAGATGTTTGTTCATCTGCCATTAATTAAATGATTCCGACAAGCTTGACCCTGAAACTGCGCACAGTGAAGGTCTTGGCACTAGAATCTATCGGGGCCGACCTGGAGCAAGTTATCAGTTTCTTGATATGCTTTGCGTGCCTGGAGAAGCTATATATCAAGGTGATGTTCCTTCCCTGTTAAATGTTAACCATAAGGGAGTTCAATTTGTGACACCTTTTTCCAAGTTTACAATGACAATGTACTACAATTTCTGAAGTTTCTTTTGGAGGATTTCAGTACATACATGCCCCCCCATATTGGTTGCTTGATCCATATGGTTACATTGAATAAGCATTTCTCCTTTGGATTCATCTGTACTAGTTTTCTTAGTGAACTTTTCATCCACTCCAACCTCTTGTGAAGAAGGCTACATTTTTCTAGAATGTAATCAAATGCCCATGTTAATCATGTCAGATCGAAGATTGCATGTTAGTGCATTTTACAAATCATGCAAACCAAATAGCTAGGCCTGTAGTAATGTTCAAAACTGCATGCAGGCACTAACATGTTTTCTCCTTTTGCGGATAAGATTAGGCCCAGTGGTGGATAATGTGATGCAATATAACAATCACGTCGAATGCCTAGATCTACATCTCTCAGAATTTACTTTGAACTCCTACTGAGGGACCTTACCAGAGATTATATTCGCCAGGTTCTTTGTTCTCAGAGCAAGGGTGCTAAAGTAAATGAGGTTTGCCGATTTACGTAATTGGAAGTAACCAATTTGGTTTACGACGAAACCTAGAAATCGATCACTGATCCAATTTGACTACCTCTACGGGATAGACCTCAACAGAAAACTGTTGAGTAACGGCAGCAAGTGATTGATTTCAGGTTTTGCAAAAATGAATGGTCTGTTGATCAGTGCCGGCGCCTGCGGCAGAATGGAGTAGGCTCCAAAAATGCTGAATTTCATTTTGGAACTTGAGATGACAGAGTAATCGGAAGTCATCGGGTCAACCCCATGCATGACTTCTCAGTGGCTGACCCCTTTGCAAAAATTGTGAGATTTCGAATCCAGACTTAGAAGCGGTGATATTAGTTTGAGCCTCTCTGATATCCATGTTGAGCGCATTAGCGCGAGCGTTTGCAGTTGATGAGCTGGATTTCATTTCTAATATCAGTTTGAACCTTGTAATCTTAGAATTTGAGCCATATAACCTTGGAAATTGAACCTTGTAACATTTCAAGCTTTTGTGGTACATTCGTTGAAATGGCATCGTATGAGACTCGTATATTGCTAGCACTATTTGACCTTAATATGCAATGGTCTTCGATTTTATTAACCATTCTCGAATCAGTTTACCTTGTCGATCTCACAGCACATGATCTGTATAGCTAACTCGACTGTGATCTTCGACAATATTGCACACAGTTGGTTTCTTCCACCGTATGCAGTGTAGAGTGCACAATTAATTATCGCACTCGAGTGTCCATCATCACCCTTTAGTGTAACTTTGACCTCATCACCCAAGGGTAAACTTATGAACGAAGTCATTCCATCCACTTCGTTTTTACAAAGCTTTTTTCCAATAATCGCCCATGATTTGTCCCTCTTCTAGCCGACGCGTGGACAAACAAGCCGAGAAGGAAGCTTGCGCGGCAGACAACGCGGTAGCACGGGAACATGCTCTTCGAGCGCACGCCTGCGGTGCTGTGTTGTCAAGCGTGCACTGGATTCTGGAATCCTCCACTATGAATGTCATGGCAAGACGTGACGATTACAGGCCGGCCGGCCCCCATTTATTACAGCGGCCATTTAACCTACCCTTGTGTCTCTTCAACCTTTCGATCGCGCCCCACCATTGCAAGAAGCACACCCCCCACGAGAAATTCTTAGAGGGTATCCTGCGCTACTCCAATGGCGCTCCGAGCGGCTGCCGACGACGAGCAGCAGTTCACCATGCGTGCCGTGGTGGACACCCACAGAAGGTTCATGGACCTCTCGGTGGTGGACACCAATGACCCGGTCTGGGTGGAGCATTCCATCCACATCATGGAGCTGTTGCTTGCCGAGGAGAAGTGCAAGGTGGTCGGGTTCGACCTCGAGTACACTCGCGCTCGTGTCGGGTCTCGTCCCAAGGTCGCCGTCGCCCAGATGTGTGTGCGCCACCACGTCCTCGTCTACCACTACTGCCTGGCCACAAGGCCTTGTGAGCGTTTCACCAGGTTTGTCAACAGCCCCAACTACATGTTCGCTACGGTGCACATCACCAACGACATAAAGGAGCTCAAGAATTCGGGCATCGCCTGCCAGAATCTTGTCGACATCCAGGGCCAATACAAGATCAAGGGCAGCAAGAAGAATGAGAAGGACTCACTGGTTCACCTCGCCGAGGCCATCATCGACCCCTACTACAGAGACATGAAGGATTCGTGCAACAAGGACAAGCATGCCTGGCAGTCGGCCTGGATGGACAAACTCGACAAAGCTCATGTCGTCTATGCGGCCAAGGAGGCGTACATGAGCTACGACATGTACAGGTGGATCGTTGACATGAGGAAGTCCCTCCTTCCCCAAAATGGCCAGGCATCTAGCCGGAAGCATAGCAATGGCAAGCATCGTCGGAACAATAAGTAGATGATTAGATCCCCGTTTCTCCTACTTTAGTATGCATGTAATTGCTTTCTTTGGTGTGTGGAAATGTTATGTGTGTAGTCACTTGCGTAATTGTATGCTTAATTGGGTTATGCAATGCTATCTTTTTAAGTATATATGTTGATGCTGTAGACAGAGCATAGATGTTGTGCGGACAAAGAAAATCACATCGCACACGGACTAAACAATGGAACCCGTCGGTGATGTTTTCTTCAATCACTCACAATTGTATACCAGCAATCGTTTGCTCACAACACACACGACTTGTTAGCAGTAATCATCTGTGTTGCTATCGGTCTTCGCACACGTCTCCAATTACAGACATGTTTACCTTGTATCACACACATCTTGTTCATTTGAACCATTTCTGTTCTCATGTCTCAACGCAAACAGTTCATCCAAGTGAACCGCATGCCGTATATCGCACACACCTTTGATCTAGCTGACCATTTCTTTTGTGTTGCCTAATCACAAACAGTTCATCCGAGTGAACCGTATGTTGTGTATCGCATACGCATTCATCTGGCTGCCTGTTTCTTTTGTTCCTCCTCATCGCAAACAGTTCATTGAACTAAACTGCATGCCCTTCATCGCACACGCAAAGAAAACCTGAACCGTGTTTGATGCAACCGTCATCACAAACGTTTTACACATTTCTGACGGTTTTCATACAACACCGTTTGCGATTATTGCATCACCACAGTTTCTCGAAGGGTCTCTGATCGTAGTGTCGCGTTAGCAGCATCCTGCAGTAGTGTCACCATCACACCTCTATCATTATCGTTTTTCTTAGTTCGATCCTTTTGGTTATATCTTGATCTAGTAGAATAAAGTTTTAGTATGATCTAGCTTTGAGTTTTGTTTCGATCCCTATCTATGTAATCGAGTCCTTGAGATATATAATAAAGAGTAGTTTTGAGATAAGGGCTTTGCTTTCTAGCTATGATCTTGAGGGAATTAAATAAAAGAAAGAATAAAAATAAATAAAAAGATCATATATTGACCTTATGGAGAGTAATGACTTCACATATAAAGAGTATGATGAATAAAAGTTGTTGAGAGTTGACAAACATAGTTTTGGTCATTGTTGCAATTAATAGGAAGTAATAAAGAAAGAGAGGCTTCACATATAAATATACTATCTTGGACATCTTTTGTAATTGTAAGCACTTATTAAAATATAACATGCTAAGAAGTTGATGTTGGACAAGGAAGACAACATAATTGGTTATGTTTTCTTCTTTCTGAATAGAAGTTATATTTTCATGGATCATCCAACATGTAGCTTGCTTTTCCTTCTCATGCTAGCCAAATTCTTTGCACCAAGTTTGCTGGCGGGTTTTGAGGTACGTTTGATAATGTACTTCTTTGTCAGTTGCGCATAAACAAGATGCGCCCTGTGTAGATAGTAGCCCCTGAGACTCTGTGCGTTGTCAAAATTGACGACGCGCAGAGGATCATAATCCCAGGTCTAATTTTCGCCTTTGTACATATGTGGCGAAGTGTCCGGAATCGAGCCGAACTGATGATTTTGCCAAACTAAAGCGGCAACTTGACGTGGCAGATGCCGACATCGCGCTCGTCAACGAGCGACTTGATGATGCTCAAGGTATGCAATTCCTCAGGCGGCATCTGGTAAGAGGAGCTTTTATGCCAGTATCTTACAATGTGTGTGCTTGACGAAGATGGTGCGGCCGCCGTGGAGAGTCTCCGGGCGGAGCTTGCCCGAGCTAAGGAACAAGCCAGGACAAGTGATGCGGCTACCAAGAAGGCACTTGAAGAGCTGAGAGCCGAACAGGCTGCTCACTACCGAAGAAAGAAGGAGATGGCCAAGATGGCCGTGAAGTTAAAAAGCGTTGCTGACCATTGCAAGTCTCTTGAGAAAGAAGACCAGGCGAGACAAACGGATTTAGAGAAGGCCGTTGTTGATGCCAAGGACGCTCGCTCTGCGATGAGAGCTGCGAAGGAGGAGCTGCGTCAGGCCGGACAGATTGCGGCTGGAAAGCCCTTTATGCTGCGGAGGAAGCTTGGCGATCCAAAGTTTGCTCCATTGGACCGGATGTGGAGTGCGAAGGACACCTATCTGGATTTGGCAGCGAGTGCTGCTGATGCGACCGAACACTTTTGAGATCAAGAAGATCGTGAAGTGGAAAGGCTTTTCTGGTCGCAGTTCCACAATCCAGAGCATGCACTAGCAGTGGACGATCGTCTGGCTCAATGGGCCAAACTGAATAGATTGTCCGGACTCGCCATGAAGTACATCATGGGTCATCTGTGGCCGGGGAGATCGGAGCCGAAGAGTTATTTCGGCTTGGTGCAGCAATTCCTTGGCACGGTGCCATGTATCGATGCGGTGAAGAGGTCAGCATGCATAGAGGGCGCATGGATGGATCTTGCCCATGTCAAGACATACTGGGCAGAGATGGAGACCACCGTTGTTGCATCCCGAGATTTGGACCAAAGCTGAGTACCCTCCGAGCACTATTTTCAGGAAGTCCTTGAAGGCGCTCGTGTAATAGAGACGCAGTGCTCGAAGGATGCTATGTTCTGATAGCATATGTAATTATGAAGCAATATTTTGATAAATTGTAGTAGCCTTTTATACTTGTGCCTGCAAGTATGTGGAACACCTCCTGTGCGGCTGTTTTAAGATATACATACAAAATCTGAAAGATGGCAGTCGTTGGCTTCAGCCCCCACGCACATAGTGCGGGGGTGCTCGCAGAAGGCGCATTTTCACACTTAATCCAACGTCTTGGTCCTACAAAGGAGGTGATAGCGCAGCGAGCTAGGCAACCGGACTATAATGCTTTAACACTTTCACTTAGCCATAGGAGCTTGACAATGGGACTATTTAGGTAGCCCCTGGTGGCGACTGCGCTCGCCCGAATTCGGGGCACGTATGTGCCTGACCGGGAAACGGCCCTTCATTAATGCGGGGGAATCCTATAGATTCCGGAGAGTCATCGAGTGGTTGACCAGTCTCACGCCATAACATGACAGTCGGTTTTCAGCTTTCTCTACTGAGGTGCTCGCCTGGCCGAACCAGGCCACAATCGTAGTAGTTCTCCTGATGCCGCCTTAGCCGATAGAGCGGAACGTAAGGCGGCCGAACACAGGAGCCGGGCAACCCAACATTTGACCAAAATCATGACTTGGAGCTGATGCATATAAGGCCAAACTCGCGACGCCGAACACTCCCTAAGGTATTCGGTCTTTATGAGAGCAGGCCACATGCCAAGACGCCAGCCTCCTCCTTGGTCAGAGAACTAGGGGATGTGTATCAAGAAGAGACAGTAAAAAAGGTTTACACAGGGTCTTAATCTGAAAAGAATCCTTGGAACGGGTCCCTACTGCACGTCTGCGCCTGTGTCTCCGTTGTGCCGTATCCTGGACGGGCGCAGCACGACGTTCATCTGTAAAAAAGAGAGCAACTAAGGTGAAAAAGGGGCGTGCCGAACAAAAGTTATATGAAATAAACAAAGTGTAAAGTAAAAGATGGAAAATTGAGCTTTATTGTCTCTTATTTTATACGCGTGAAGCCCCTAGTGCAGGGGTATATGGCCACTAAGCCTTTATCAATGATACTTTTGTGCTGGACTCGTCTATCCATGTCCGTGGTCTTAATGACCTGTTCCGATGTTCTGGCTGGTGAAGCCATTGTATTGTGGGGCTGTTAAAGCGGCCGCACAATCCTCCGCTTGGGGGAGGCGCCCTTACTGCTTCCCCGTGAAGGAGATGATGTCGCGTGGACTGGGCAGCTTGAGCATAATATATGCATAATGCGGTATTGCGTTAAAGCGGGCGAAAGCTTCGCGTCCCAGCAGTGCTTGATAGCGACTTGAGAATGGGACGATGTGGAAAGTCAGCTTTTCACGACGGAAGTTATCGGCAGAGCCGAAAATAACCTCGAGCCGGAGAAAACCCATGCAATGGGTGTCTGGACCTGGCGTTACTCCTTGAAAGGAGGTTTTGCTGTGGCTAATTCTTTTTGGGTCGATCCCCATGTGGCGGATTGAGTCCTGATATATCAGGTTGAGTCCGCTGCCACCGTCCATAAGGACATTAGAAAACTGGAGTCCGCCAATTATTGGATCGAGTACCAGGGCAGTCCAGCCTGGGTTCCTGATACTTCTAGAATAATCTAGATGATCGAAGATGATTGGTTTTGACAACCAGTGGCGGGATTCCTTTGGGATAGACCATGGGGCGCGTACCGTTATGGGCGCCGCACGTTTTGTTATGTGGAGTAAGTTTACTGTTTTTACTTCTTGTGGAAAATTCTTTTGTTTCCCGGTACTCTACTTTTGGGGTTCGTCCTCGTCTTCGCTTGGTGTATCGAGCCCCTTGTGTTCGGCGTTGAGTCTGCCGGATTGTTTGAAAACCCAACAATCTTTGTGGGTATGGTTAGCAGGCTTTCCGGGAGTACTGTGTATTTGACATATCCTATCCAGGATTTTGTTTAGGTTGGATAGGTCGTCCCTGTTATCTTGGATGGGCGGCTTTTTCTGATTCTGTCGTGAGCTTTTGAATCCAGCGTTAACTGCCATGCTCTTCGGACTTTTTTCCTTAGTCCAGCGACGGTCCTTATTGCGTCGCGGTTTTCCGTTTCCATCCCTAGTTTCGGATGTACTTGGGTCGCTGGTGCTGCATCTTGCCAACCAGCTATCCTCTCCTGCGCAAAAGCGGGTCATGATGCTTGTTAGTGCGACCATTGTTCTTGGCTTTTCTTGGCCGAGGTGTCTGGCGAGCCATTCGTCTCGGACATTATGCCTGAAAGCTGCTAAGGCTTCGGCGTCCGGACAGTCGACTATCTGATTCTTTTTAGTAAGAAATCTATCCCAGAATTGCCGAGCTGACTCTCCGGGCTGTTGAGTTATGTGACTAAGATCGTCTGCATCCGGAGGGCGGACATAGGTCCCTTGAAAATTTGCTCGGAAAGCGTCCTCGAGCTCTTCCCAACTCTCGATTGGGTTTTCAGGAAGGCTTTTAAGCCAATGCCAGGCTGGCCCTTTAAGCTTGAGGGGTAAGTATTTTATGGCGTGGAGGTCATCTCCTCGAGCCATATGTATGTGGAGGATATAATCATCGATCCAGACTCCAGGGTCTGTTGTTCCATCATATGCCTCTATGTTTACGCGTTTGAATCCCGCTGGAAATTCGTAATCTAGGACCTCATCGGTGAAACATAGGGGGTGTGCGACACCCCTGTATTTGGGTGTGCCATGTTCTAATAATGGCTTTATTGCGTTGCTTACGAGAGCTTGCTTTCTTGGCCCGTAAATGGACCTGGCTGGGCCATGATGTGAATCCTTAAGTGGGTCGCATACCAGCTTAAGTGCGGCGCTACTTGCCGCTTTAAGCTGACCCTGGGGTCGTCTATCCGACCGTGTGGCTTTCTTACTTTTTGAATGCGAGGGCTCTAAGGCCTCCTCATCGAATTCAGGCAGTAGTTTTCTCCTCGGATAGCTTTTAGTGCGGCGACTGCCGCCGTATTTTTCTGCGGTATTGATTACTTTACTCCATCTGATCCTGAGTGCATCTTCCGCGGTCTTTAGCTTCAGCTTCTGCTTTTTCAGGCTGCGTGCGGTTGCAACGAGCCGTTTGTAGAGGTTCTTCTACTTCGTGGGCTTGTCCGGCGTAGGGTCGTCCGGAATACCATTTTCGCCGGGGGACGAATGTTCGGTTTCTCTATCCGGGTTTTCTTGTTGGGACGGTTGCTCTAAGGCATGCTCATCATCTACCGGCTCATCCTGCTCTATGGATCAGTCTTTATCAAGGCAGGGCTTAGGTCGGTGTTTATGCCGACGCTTTGATTGTTTTTCGAGAGATCGATCCCCCTCCCCGTTTTCCTCGTTGTTGCTTCCTTTAGGGGTATCCACCATGCACACATCGTGAGATGAGGTGGCTATCCAATGCCCTATAGGCGTTGGTTCTTGGTTGTCTCCTGCATCGTCATCCATACCGTCGATGTCTTCGGAGTCGAAGTCGAGCATGTCGGTTAAGTCATCGACAGTGGCTATGAAGTGGGTGGTGGGTGGGTTTTGAATTTCTTCATCGTCCGTATCCCAACCTTGCTGACCATAGTCCGGCCAGGGCTCTCCTGATAAAGAGAGAGACTTTAGAGAATTCAGGATGTCGCCGAAGGGCGAGTGCTAAAAGATGTCCGCGGCAGTGAACTCCATTATTGGCGCCCAATCGGATTCGATCGACGGGGGTGCGGGGGGCACGGAGTTCGGAGAGGAATCCGTCTCTTCGGAGTCACGGGCCATGCGGAGTGCGGGGCTGGAGTTCGGCTCGATCGCCTCTGAGATCGCAGCCCCTGAGGCAGCGTCTAACCGCTGATCCTCGATCGGCGCAGTAGGCTCCGAGTCAATGGTCGGAACCGGTGCGTGTGCGGCCTCCCAAGCTCTGCTCGGCGGCAGAGCTATATCATGCCCATCGAGACAGTGCGGCGCGCTTGGTTGTGGCTCGAATCCGTTGAAGATCAAGTCCCCGCGGATGTCAGCCGTGTAGTTTAGGCTTCTAAACCTGACCTGATGGCCATGGGCGTAGCTTTCGATCTGCTCCAGGTGGCCAAGCGAGTTGGCCCGCAGTGCGAAGCCGCCGAAGATGAAGATCTGTCTGGGGAGAAAAGTCTCACCCTGGACTGCATCGTTGTTGATGATCGAAGGAGCCATTGGGCCTAGAAGCGATGGCACAGAGGAACTCTCAATGAAAGCAACAATGTCGGTGTCAAAACCGGCGGATCTCGCGTAGGGGGTCCCGAACTGTGCATCTAGGCCAGATGGTAACAGGAGACGAGGGACACAATGTTTTACCCAGGTTCAGGCCCTCTTGATGGAGGTAAAACCCTACGTCCTGCTTGACTAATATTGATGATATGGGTAGTACAAGAGTAGATCTACCACGAGATCAAGGAGGCTAAACCTTAAAAGCTAGCCTATGGTATGATTGTTGTATGATGAAGTTGTCCTACGGACTAAAAACCCTCCGGTTTATATAGACACCGGAGAGGGTTAGGGTTGCACAAAGTCGGTTACAATGGTAGGAGATCTTGAATATCCGCATCGCCAAGCTTGCCTTCCACGCCAAGGAAAGTCCCATCCGGACACGGGACAGAGTCTTCAATCTTGTATCTTCATAGTCCTGGAGTCCGGCTGAAGGTATAGTCTGGCTACCCGAACACCCCCTAATCCAGGACTCCCTCAGATGTCCTTCGAGCGCGACACGGTGACGCACCGTTCGATCGACCGCGCGGCCGCGGTTCACGCGCTTGCACAGGATTCCATATCGTGGCTATGGTAACTAATAAAAGTGCTACCTAAGTCTAATGTTTACGTGTACTAGTACGGTTTTCTTTTAAGTTTGACCAATCCTATATAAAACTAAACTAAGCTGCCATACGCGCACTCATAAATATGCCGCCGCCTCCGTTGCGCATGCTAGCACCCGCCTGCTCCGGCCAACAATTTCTTGCCCATCACCGCCGTGTCGCCGCCATCCCTGTGCCATGAAGCCGAAGGCTCGCCCGCTCACGTCGCCTGCAGTCTCTCCTCGTGATGCCGCCGCACTGCCAAGCACACGAGCAGCTGGTGGAGCCACGTCTATGCATGCAGCATACGAAGAGGAGGACGAGCGCGTGCTCCATCATGCCGACGAGGAGGAACTAGCGTGTCATTGTTGTCTCCGCCCACGCGGAGGAGGCGCACATGGGGGTTGTTGCGGCGGAAGCCGGTCACGCGCGCGTCGATCCCGCAAGCCAGGTGCGGACGCGGAATCTACCTTCAAGACCTTGAATGCCACGTGGATCCTGCAATCTGAAGGAGAAATTTGGGTCAGTCAACTCTTGTGAGCCGTTTGATGCAACATGGATGGCTAGAAGGGCTTCTTCAACCTCCGAAATTGATGCATGGTTCATCTTCTCAGCCCGCCACACGCCTAACCACTTGCCGCCGCCGCCGTGCCCTCCCCTGAACCGCCTGCCACCACCATGCTCCCCCCCCCACCCCCGCCATCCGTTTAATCCCGGGAATGATCCATTTTTTTTCCGGCGGACTGCATTCCACACCCAACACTCATAAGATAGATCGTGGGCACCCTGCCACCCTATTATAGATACTAGGGTAGCTTCTCTATCGTCTTCTTCCTTCGCTCTGTCAAACTTCTTTCACAAATCAACTGACCCAAATTAATCTACTAGTATGAACGTATTAAGTACAGTAGGAACACAAAGATACGAGCAGTAGTACCAACTACAAGAAGAACAGTAGTACTCCCCCCATTCCAATATCTAGTGCTCATAGTTATAGGCACACATACCAACACGTGAGCTAGCGGTTGCAGCTTGGACGCAGAATACCCCCACCCAGGCCATGTGTTGTTGCAGTTCGGCAGAAGCGACAAGCGAGGAGGCTACATGTGCGCTGCTGTGCAAGGCTATTTGGGTCCAAAGTACAGGATGGCTGCCAATGTGCACTATATATCGGAATTTTTCTAGAAAACTTATACGCACTACATATAGGAACAGAGGGAGACATAGTATGTACTAAAGAGTTCAAATAACGAGAAAGAACATAAACATAGTTCTGCTGGGGCCTCAGCACAACACACCCTTGAAAATAAACTAAGCAACTAGTCCGCTTGACACTGTAGTAGAACCAGCATGAGCGACGGCACTGCCACCTACTCGGAGTCCGAGTCCACGTCCTCGACTTCGTCCTCGTCCCTCTTCCTCTTCCTCTTCGGCGACGCTTCTTTGCTTGAATCGGACACTGGGCTCTGCTTCTTCATCCAACCCTTGTAGATATTTAAACAAAGGTAGGCATCCATTGCTGCGTACAGGATGTGATCTTCATCTAATGTCTTCGACTCCCATGCATGATGAAACTCATGGTGAGGTTTCTTCAGTTTAGCGTACGAAAGATCAATCATGGCTGCTGCCAGGGTCAGCATTGAAGGCTGAGAGGAGGATACCAAGCTTGCCTTCTGGAGATCGAAGGGCTGGCCTACAACGAGGCCTATCGGACCCAGGACATCCTTGTCGTTCCTAAAGTCTATAGTGACGAATTTCACTCTTTCGTCCTTGAGGAAGTTCTTAAAATCCTGGCACTCAACATCGACATGGCATATGTGGTAGACCAAGCACACGTTATGTACGCAAACCTGGATCACGGCGGGCTTCTTCTTCTCTACCTCCGTTAGAATCTACTCTCTTTGTAGGACTGTGGTGTACTCAACATCTATCCCAGGGACCCACTCATCCGTTGAACTGTTGAACATGCGTAGGAAGCGAGCAAGGCATGCTTTCACCATCGATGATCCGCATGTATAGATGACGATGAACCTGGTACTCAGCGGCGACCATGGGGATTTGGGAGGCCATGGATTTTGGAGGAGGGTTATGAGAAGTTGAACTGGTGTAATGTGAAAGGACGGGACAACTGGGAGTGAATTGTTGTAAGGTACTGTACTAGTAGAAGACAGGGACGAGTAGGGCGTGCGAACGGCGTGGGGTTGCTGGCTTGCCTGGTGGATAAACGGCTGCAAGCCCCCAAAGAGTTCTCGAGAACTATGTGGGACCCACTAGATGTCATGTCTACTAGACCCATATCGTAGGCCTGACAGTATAGCTTCTGCCTGTTCACACGCCATGCCGGCGCGTGGGTAACTTCACTGAATTCCATCAACTGTCGCGCCTCCCATGACCTTCGCCTCCCTTGCGCGGTCGCGCCCTTTGAGACTTCGACCGGCTATAAATGAGCAATTTTTTGCCTACTCTGCATGCATGATACTCCATCTGGTCCTTTTTACTTCCGTCAACCATTTGCAAAGTGTTTGACCAAATTTATACTAAAAATATGAATATCTAAGATACTGATTATAATGAGTATAAGAACTATGTTTTATAATGAGTATAAAAATATTGATTTGACATTGTGAATGTTGCTACATTTTTCTATAAGTTTGGTCAAAGTAGAGGTACATTGACTTCAGACAAAACTTAAATGCACAATGCAGACTACTAGTTCCTGCATCCAGGTGTGTGCCATGTCCTATCTTATCATCACAACAAGAGCTATTAGAGTACTACTACCTCCTTTCTAGTTTAAAGGGCTCGATTCAAAAAATTCACCTACTCTTAGCAAGATAGAGGCGCTGGAATAGTTTTTGTAGTCCGCAAAAGTATGCAACTAATGTTGTCGTTCTTCACAAAAAAATGTGTTTACCAATGCATGCATGAACACTAGTTACTCTAACCCCCCTCTCTTCTATAATTCTTTGCCACATCAGCATGTTTGCTATTCCCGTGTGACTGATACCAGCTAAGATACCACCATTATGGCCAGCCTTAATCATCGCATGCAATAATTTAGTGCTCCTTGAAATATGAACATGTGTGCGGCGTGTATATTTTAATGACTTGAGACTATACCTAGCCCGGCATGCAAGATGAGACTTATTATGCACCGTTCCCCATACCTACAGGAAGCTCGTTCATCTCCAAATCTTTTCCTCTCCATGTGTGGAAACAATATGACTGCCAGACTCTCCTTCTCCCTCCGGAGGTCCCACCACTCCACCCCGTGTGGAAAAAATCTGCATGCATGACTCTCCTCCCCCCGCGCTCGTCCAATCCGTTGTGACCAGCAATATTTCCACCCCTTCCCTCCCCCGTAATTTACTCCAACAAATATGCCCACGTACTACCTCCTTTCCGGTTTATAGGGCTCAATTCAAAAATCTCACCAACCAAGGTAGATGATGAGTGGTGGAATAATTTTCATGGTTTGTAAAAGCACTCAATTAATGTGCTCATTTTTCTCAAAGAATTGTGTTTACCAATGCATTAATTGCAATGCATGCATGCATGAAGTACATGCATTGGTCAAGTTTCTCATAATCCTCGCATGCAATGAATTAATGCACCACGAAATCTGAGCATGTGATGGGAGTAGCTGTTACGTTAATCACGCAACATATCATCCGGGACGCTGCTTCAGTTACTTAACTGCAGGTGCATTGGGTCACTGGCATATGGGCCCAACGGAGGTCTGGCCCACATGTCAGTGACGCAAGTGGACCTGCAGTTAAGTCAGTGCAGCTCAGTCCATATCTTACGTAGTTGTGCCATTGCTCGCTATAAATACTGCGCCTCCCACGGCATCCAGAAGAACGCTCATGTTCATCGCTATCTCCTCCCCCTCCCTCTCATGTCGACCACCATGGCATCGCCCCTCGCTGCACCGCCTGAACGGTCACGTGTCGCCGCTCCGTTCCTCGCCGCCACTAGTCAAGGAGGATGCGTCGGCATTCCACTCCTCGCCGTGACGCGTCGAGGTGGACGCGTCGGCGTTCCCAATCTCGCCAGCACGAGCGTTGGAGTTCGCGTCGGCTCCCTGCTACGAGGAGAACACTGTGCCACCCACCGAGCCCCCAGCCTTTAGGAGCTTTGGAAAGAAATGGATGTCGCCATGTGGGAGGCTTTGCCGCCGGCAGAGAAAGCCAAAATAGAGGCAAAGAAGAAGGCCAAGGAAGAGAAGCGCTCCACGGGGCAAGCTGCCTAGCAGGTCTATGTCGCATCCGAGAGAGTCAGGCAATTGGCTCTTCGGCAGAAGGGCCGTGAGGGTGGCGGTGGACGCCCGTGCCAAAGCCCTGAGTGCATTCGGGCCCAAGCTCCTCATCTACGCTTGGCGGTACGTGGACCGGGTGCACGCTTCCAGTGAGGAGGAGTACCTGTTGGCGCCGGATCACCACACCGGTGAGATCGCGCTCGCTCGCCGGCAAGCCCCCAATCAGCACCTCGCGAGTTGCGAGGCTGAGGAAGAGGCGTTGTGTCGACGCGCTGGGAAACGGCCATGCACCAGGGCCATCGTGGCGTGCCTCAAGCGCTCCTGTGAGCATCGTGGCTTTTACTAGGAGTATGATTTAGTTTTGTAAGGTGATCTCATTAGTTTTGGAATGCAAATGATAAATCCTGAATGATTGGGAATTATTAGCGTCCTTAATTAAGTATGTAAGAGGGAAAGTTTGGAAACCTTGTGTATCCGTACGCATTTTGTAAGTTGCTGCATATAGCACAAACTTTACTATATACTATCGCACTACACGTATCTCTCTATATATGCTTGCAAACTGTGCTACTCCCTCCGTCCATGTGAATAAGTCATCTTTGGTTGTGCACCTTGACCAATAAGGAGGGAAGACTTTATACACCTAGACGGAGGGAGTACTACTATTACTTATGTATGTGCAAATGCACGTTTTAACATTACGATGCGGTTTTTGTAAAAGTAGAAAAACAGCACTAGTCAAGCTTGTGAAACGATTCAATGCAAAAATGCTCGTTTGCTTGTTTACCCTTAGCTTCCTTCTTTGTGGTTATTTCTCTATCATACTTTGTACGAAGTATCTCACTGGTCGGAAAGGCATGCAAATTCCCAAACCTCTTCCTACACCCTATATCAAATTTTTTGCCTAACAAGTTGTGAAGCCCAAATAAATGAGTGAGGCGCCTTAATGTTACTCTCTAGTGTGACTAGTATTATGGGAAAAGTTGGGGAAGAGACAGCTTATTTTTTAAGCCGCCAAAAGAACTGGCCCTAGGAGTAGTAGCTAGGGATACTAGGATTAGTAGCTAGGATTGAGTCTGCGAGATGAACCGGAGAAAGTAAATGCAGAGAGATGAAATGCAAAAAAGATGGAGGGATGTGATGGTTGCTTGTCCGTTTATTTTACCAGGCCACTTATTATTGGGAGTGGTTCGGTTTTGTGATATGGTGGCTTTACTGCCGCGCCACGACCGGGTGAGACTCCTGTGCAACGCCGCCCTCTACACTATTACTACATCGGTCGTGGTTTATCCCCCATTGAATTTGACTGAAGATTTAACTGACAAAATGTTAGTGCATGTCAACAAAAACAATATCGTTGGATTCGTATTTGAACATAGTTTTCAATGATATAATTTCAGGTGACATGCATCAGCATTTATCGTACTATATATAATGTTAGTTCAATTTTTGGTCATACTAATCTATAGTAAGGTGCATGTGCGTTGCACGGAAGAGTGAAATGCATTGATCAGGGAGTAGTTTATTTTGACAAAGGATGTGGGGGTCATCTCATGTGTAACGGGTATCGATAGGTTTCTTCGGATATTATTTCATCTCTAGAGCTCACAAACATCCGGTGAAATAGATAAAAAGTATCTTTTGCAAACAAAAGCGTTCAACTGTTTAACTTGCATCCAAAACTTGTGAATAAATAACACTTTCTTATAGTCAACAGTTTGCTATACTATTTAACATGCCCTTATACACCTAGACAGAGGGATTATATTAGGATGACTTGGAAGGGGGCAGAGGAGATGTAAGAAATGGTTCATCATAAGTCTTTAACCAGTACTATAGTAAAAATTCATACATGGAAGATTCTAGACTAAACCATAAATGGATACACTTTTATTCATGCGCGACACTCCAATAGAGCAAGATCATGCATGGAAGTCTCCACATGCTTAGACAGCGGATTACATTGAGCGAAGACTAATGATCAACATTAAACTTGGTAATGCAGATGTCCAGGTGAACCTCATTGGAGTCCCTATGCACATTGTTGGGGGTCAAATCATACCATGTGTCTTCCATGTCCACATCAGCGGGAAGGTCCCAGCTCGACAGAGTCCAAGTCAGCTTGACGTAGCCAGTGTCGCCGCCCACGTACCTCCGAGGGGTAGTAATAGTGAGAACGCACCCATACATCAGCCTTGTGTCAGTGTCAGCATCAGCGGCGTCGCCCCTGACGCACACTACAGAGACGGCGCAGCTGCCTGCCCGGGCCTCGCCGGTGCCCATAATCAAGAGGAAGATGTTGCCGTCCTCCTCCGAGACTATCAGGCGGCGGTGATCCTCCAGCGACTCCGGCACGGTGAACGGGTAGCACGTCTCGTACTTGATGTTCTCCGCCAAAGGCCAGTAGTGATCGCCGCACGCCTGTGTGAGGTGATGCCAGATGTCCGCCGGTGAGCCCTAAAATGGCATCGGGCACTCATAGCAGTAGACGAAGGTCTCCTTGGAGGCATTGACTAGGCCGTCCATGAAATGGGAGTGGCTGTAGGGGACGTTCCGCTAGTTGAATATATGAGCAAGTTACTACGATATTTATTCCGAATAAGCATAAAATAAATCATGACGGCTATAACAGAGATTAAACTAATCATGTGGACTAGCATAGTAGATGAACAGATCGAATATAGGACACAGACTAGAAACATGAATTCTACCACGATTTTGAACAGGAAGGACCGCAACACATACGGTGCAAGAGGAGCAGCACCGTTGGCGTTGAGGTTGTCGCCCATGTCGTTGAGGAAGAGGTTGCTGAGGTCGGGGAAGAATTCGTCGTCGGTGAACTCATCGCTGCCAGCAGTCACGAGAGTGCGCTCCCCAAATTTCAACAGCGCCCACCGAATGGAGCACAAGAGGGAGTGGTTGTAGGGGACGTTCCGGTCACCAAATGGAGTGCAGGAGTAGCCCACGAAGCAGTAGATGGTGCTCCTCCCAAGTCTCTATTCTTATCTCTATCTCTATTACTCTTCTTTGTTTATTATAATATACTAGTTGTAGCTGTCAAATCGAATATTACTGCGTTGTCCGCTGCACGCCTGGCTGAACGCGCCTTCTCGCCTCCATCAAACCCCTCTATTAAACCTTTGTACATGACTTGCAGGCTGGCTACAGATTCATACGAAAGTTAAGAAGAAACAAATCCATCCTTAATCTTGTATTCTAAGTACTCTGTGGCTTCCACTGCCAGTACAGTAGCGAAAGAAGTATATATTAAAAAATATAAAAAGCTAAAGTTTAGAACATAATTCGAACTTAGGTCATCGCACTGTGAGCATCCGGCCCGGGCCAGTACACTAGGTGTTGGTTGGGGAGAATGCAAGAGATAAACCTTTATAACAATGAGCTTGTCCATTGCAACGGATCCAAAGTAGAATAATACATATTCACAAATTTGAAAGAAAACGGTTTACTTTTCATATACTTATCACTAAAAATATTTTATGTTTCACTTCAAATATATTCTTTGGGCTGTTTTGATGAAGTAAGGGAGGAATGTGGTTGGTTTCAAGATACTAAGGGGTTTTGTGTAAACTAGAGCAGAGAAGTGGGAATTGTTGCAAAAGGCCACAACTTACATCACAGCCATTAGATGCAGATCTAATGGTCAGAAATGGCGGATGGCAGACACACCATCATCACCAACTGAGTCTTTTATAGGAGTAGGAGTAGAGGAAAACCGAGTTGGTGATGATGGTGTGCCTGCCATCTTATAATATAGACTGTCTTATCTATATCTGACGGATTGAAAGCAAACTATGACAATTTTACAAAAGATACCGACACCTCTCTCCACATTTACAGATAAGGCCTTGCCTCGTTCATCCTTATCTCCCACAACCTCGTTGCTGAGCAATTAAAAAGCGAAGTCTCTAGAACAATCTGGCATGGTGACCGCTGCCGGCACCGCCCATCCCCATGCCTCCGCCCAGTCCGACCACCAGCCACCACCACGCCCACTCCTCCTCACCTCTATCATCTTTCTCGAGATATCATTTTTCGATGAAATGGTCGACATACCATTTTCCGATAAATTTCTCAGGATATCATTAGTTTTTACACATGCGATTACTCCTACATGGGTCAATCACAACAGGTGTTTTGTAAAAAATGCATCTTGATGTTCCATGCAATGCACGGGCATCTTGCTAATTTTTTTGCATATAATTCCAAACACCACGTAGACACGGTCTTTGACCATTTTACAACTATGTTAGTATCATTGTTAGTGGTTAGCCAGTGCAAGTTATAGCCCCGGGTGTTTTAACCTTTTTTAGTAATGATATCTGGCGATTGTTCGCCACGAGCTCAATCCTGGCAAATCCCACGTAACTGTCAGATTTCCATCCGACGGTGGCCAGTTTTTAAGCCATAGTATTTGACAAAACCGCCACCCTTACACACGTACTGTAACTGTGTCGTGGGCGTTTGCAACTGCCATGTCTCCCAGTGAACGTTTGCTAGGGATTGGAGTTAGCAATGATGGTGGTTCGTAGTCGTTCCACGCTCGGGCATTGAACTTTGTAACTATTTTTAGATTAGAATATACTGCTCCTCCAGTACTACTCCATTACTACTCTACTCAAGCAAGTTAGGGCATAGTACTAGGTACTGTAGTGAGTACCAATACTGTGATCACCCAAGCAAGTTGTCTAGCATCGATATGACCATACGCTGGTGGTATGTGTCTCGTAAGTCAAGCGGCATGTTGTAGTCATCATCACCTGTCCACTTCCCGCGGCACATATTCGCTTCTCCATCTTTGTCCGCACATAATATCGTCCAATCTTCCATCCCTGCTAAGGCGCCTCCCCCTTGTCCAAAACCCAAGCACTAACAATGGTAGAACCGAGCAGCGTCCGCCAAAAGAGTGGATGGAATTCTCTCCCCATAGAGGTAATCAAGCTCATTGTTTCGCGTGTGGACAATCTCCGTACCATGCCGCTCGCTGCGTGCTCATCGGGGCTGTACCCATTACTCAAAGCCCTCAGGCCGGAGATTTTTAAGCTAGCTCATTGCTTGCTGATGCCGCCTGATCTTCAGAAACGGCATGTCACGCAGCATAACGATCGTAGGGTGGCGAGCATCAACCCCCTTGACAGAGATCCGATCCCCGTCACCCTCAACTACATTAACGGTATGTACTGGGTCGGCATGAACATGTCTTGGATAGTGCTCGTCGACGGTCGCGGCAGCTGGATGCTCGTGGAGGTCTACACCCAATGATTGATCCCCCTTCATTCGATTAACACTGCACTGCTTTGGCACCACGACCCAGAATACTCAGAATCTTACAGTAGCCAACATGATACCAGGTTTGATTTGCTCAAGGTTGTAATTTGCCAAGTGCCCACAAGATCTGCGAATTATAAAGACTTCAGGCTAATTGCGTTCTTCAACCACGGTCTCGCCTATCTGATCGGTCACTGCGGTAAGTGGATAAATCTGCACGTCCATCGCAGGATCATACATCCTCCATGGTTCTCTGATGCCATTGAACACAAGGGCTTCATTTACGCTTTTGACTCCTTCTATGGCTGGACATATTGCTGGCCTACTCCATTCATCGCTACAAATGGCTGTTACAGCAGTATGTTACTTTCCTATGATATCATGATGGCTTGCTTATATTACTGTCAACATTTACTGAAAAAATATTCATGCTCATAACATGATGTTCTTAAGATTGATTACATCAAGAGCCCTTTTTTGTTTGACTCCAACTTTTTTTAGGGTTATTTGACTCCAACTTGATATGATGTTGTAGGCCGCCTGGTGTCCCTACCCTTCCTAATCCCAGAACCTTTCAAAGAAAAGTGGCATGGCAGTTGCAGGTGGTTCCTGGCTCAATCAGACGATGGCGAACGATTGATGATCGTTCGCACGTATCGGATGTGTTGTTTCATGGAATACAATCACAATCACTGCAAGGTCTTTGAGCAGGATCCCAGCTTCTCTGGGCCTTCAGGAATTTTTGACTGGAGGTTGGTAAGTAGCCTTGGTACACACTCTCTATTTGTCGGACTGAACTATCCAATTAACCAAGAGATAACCGACGGCAAGTATCATGATGGCAGCACGGTTTCGTTCATCAGGAAAAACTGTGTGTACACAGCGTATCATGCGTCTCTGCATGCACCATACCCTGATATGTGTCGCCACGCTCTGTATCCCAAAGTAGGAGAGAGGGTCGCAAGTATCAGACTTCGACCTGTTGGCTGGAGTTTCCCTCGTCAAGCACCCATCTGGTTCAAGCCATCAGCCAATCTCTACAGCTTAATAAATAGTAACGTCTAACTGAGCCAGTTAGTTAGATGCGTACACTTGGTGTAGTAGGATTCTATTTAGTTTGACGCATACACTTGTTCTTTTTAGTAGCCCTTTTGTAATGATGGCTGATGTTTGGTTTGGAAGAGAGAGTTGCATCTTCACTCTTCTGGCCTGCTTACTGCTTATGTTGCACCCCCAGCCCTGGTTGTTGTTGCTGCTGTTTTCAATGTACAATTAGTAGTATATTTCGTCTGTTGGTTGAATAAATGTGTTGTTAGAACGACAAACACAATGTTTTGGAAATCGTTGCACGGTTCGATCCTTTAGTGCCCCGTACCATACATAGCGCATATATTTTCTGTACGGAACACATTTTCCACTTGTTGATAACATGCAACCCATTGATGAAGGCCCAATAGAGAAGCCCGTAATTAACTGGAAGGGAGGCTCTCACATGAATCCGGCCCAGGTACATGCTCATTGTCCCCTAAACATAAATAAGTAAATAAATAAATAAAGCTAAATGCTCATGCACCAGTTCCTTAAATTCATGATTTAACAGGAGGATATTATTTCCTATGATAGTGTCGTTACATTCAGTCGATATTATTCTTAGGCAAAGATAGCGACCAGTCTTCTTTCTCCCAGCATTTTCTTCCTGCAACCAGTGGATCCATGCAAATCGTAGTCAACGTCGTAAAATAGTTTCGGTCCATTTTTATTTTCCAATAAGAATGTCCAACCCAGCCCAGCACATTGGCGACTGCACTTTATCCTCCGCCTTGGTGCGCTCGGCGCTGCGCTGCCGTCCGGCCCTGTCAACATAGTTTTTTTCGAAATGGTCCCTGTCAACATAGTGAATCGGGATAGGACTGTAGTTGTGAGTATGACAGTACGGACCCACCAGGTCCACTCCCGAACACAAGCAAGCGCCTCTTTTACTACTCAGATGAACCCCTCATTTTTTTACTCTAATCCACCCTGCTGATATCTGGGACCCACATCATTTTCAACGTATAGTCAATTAATGACAGAATTGCACAACTTTTTTGAGTAGTAATTCAGAGGAGCAGGCTATAAACTAGGTTGTGTGGTCTCTGTGGCCCGTCTAACAACATGACCAGCCCTGCAGTTTTTTCTTTGGGAAAATAGGTAGCCCAATATTTCTTTTTGAAGAATACCCAAGCTAGGCCTATTTTTTTGTCCAACTTACTGGGCTGCAAGATGCATTCCGGCCTGGCCAAAGAGTATGGTCAGTGTCTGTTAAAAGTAATATCAAAAGTTGTTGAAAATTCCAAAAAAATATAGCAAATGGGATATTAGTTCCTTTTTGTTTTTGTTCTTCACTGATATCTTATACTATATTTCATTGGATTTAACATGACATACTACTAATTTATTTTTAAATTTGTTTTAGTATGGCTACTAATTTTTGGATTAAGAATATTTTGTTCCCCAGCAAAAAATTGCGAATTTTCAAAATTTCCCACATATTTAGTTAATTTTTTAACCCTGGTAGTGACTAGAAAATGGGCAGCAATTCTAAAAATGGAAAACGGGCTGCAATAAATTCCATATGAATTAGAAAATGAGTAAAAAAATTATAAAAATAATAGCAAATGGCCTGTACACGCCACAGATTTCGAGTCTGACTTGTTTACGCAAGGCTTTGTCAGTCAACACACGATTCTAGCAGCAGTGACTATTGGATGTCCACCCAACGTCCGACATGCTCCTTCAATCTCTGATCTTCCTTCTCTAGTCTCCTAAACTAGCGCCGGCAGGACTGCCTGCTCCCTCCTCTTGCGGCCCGCTGAGATGCCACGCAGGCTTCCCCGGCCCACCAGACTCCCTCCGCTGGCCTGGCCGCACGCAATCAACTGCCTCCTTATTGTAGCAACCCGACCTCAGATGGTCAAGTCTCGGTGCTTCAGTGTCATCCCTGGATCGGTAATGCTGACACATACAGTACTCGAAGGATTTATAACAGAGTAGCAATAACACACTATTACATCGAATGTCTCCAAAGAGAACTTATTACAATAATATGGCTTAAGGCCATCTAATGCGATAAAAGCGGAAGGCTTGGAAGATAAAGTGAGTCCATCAACTCCAACGGCATAGCTGAGCTGCACGGCAGCGACCTAACGAACCTTACTCCTCGTTTGAAAAGTCTGCAACATAATACGTTGCAGGCCGAAAACGGGTCAGCACATGGAATATGCTGGCAATATAACACAGTAGAGCAGAAATAGAATAATGCTATCACTACATGTCTATATGGCTGGTGGAAAGCCGTATGGTTGTAGTTTTGCGAAAAGCCAATTTTTCCCTACAACAACGGAATAGATTTTAATTTTACTATCATGGTGGTTGAAACATCATTGAGAAGGTATCCCCAACTCAATCCCAATTAAAGTGAATTAACATCCCAACAGTATTAATTAAGCATGGTGAGATACATGTGATAACCCAAGTACTAGATACTCAAGAATTCTCCATAACCGGGGACACGGCTAACCATGATTAGATTGTACACTCTACAGAGGTTTGCACACTTTTCCCCACAATACTCGATCGCCTCCGTTGGATTTCTCGCACTACATGGTGTTTGAGAAACGGATGACCGAGACACAGTCTTTCAGACACGTTAACTCTCTACTCCAAGTAGCCTACAAAACCCACTACCTGCTGATCTACCTCTTCAAGAGCTTCACGTAACTTACTCAACTATGCTAGAGCCCATAATAGCTTGTGGCTACACACGGAAGTTTCTAGCATGAATCATCTCAGTTCCCTTTGAGCCTAGGTGGCGGTCCATAGGAAGATCACACGGGTACCCCGGGATTTCCAAAAAAACAGACAACACTGGGTTCCCCAGGTGCCTCAATCCACCCAGTTGTTTGATTAAGTTGCCACCTTAAGTTGAACCATTAATTAACAATCTCACATCTGACATGAATTTCACTCAAACCCAAACCACGTCTACGAGCATAGCATAGCAATAAGCAATACGTAGAAGTAACTCCCAAGGGTTTGAATGTAACAGGGCAATAGGTTCTACCTCAGCAACTACTTCCCAACCCACAAGTTAGTGACATCCTAATCATGAAATGTTTGAGGATTGGAACTAATGTATAAAAACTGGGTAATAACGGGATATGATCAAAGTGTTACTTGCCTTGCTCACGATCCGCGAATCCTAGAGACTCGTAGTAACACGCTTCACACTCCGGGAATTCTTTCGCAAGCAAACAATAACATACATAAGTAACAAGCAATGATGCACAAGCAAAACTCAAATAAGAGAGGTTGACCAGAAAGTTCAAATTAAGAACTCCGGTTCGCAAAAAGAATCAAAACAAACGGAGCAACGAAACTCAAACGGCGAAAGAAAGAAGCTTCGTTTACTAATCTAAAACTAGGTCAAATTTTACAGTAGCAAAAACTTATTTGAGTTGGTTAAACGGAAAGAGGGTTTCGAGATGAAACTCCAGGCGCTTTAATCGCATGATTCCGTTAAACGAGCGAAATGATAAACAAAAACTAAGATCGGATCAGAAATCACGATCAGAAAAATCGCGGAATAAATCCGATAAAAGAAAACTTACGAACAGACAAACGAACGAGCGTTCGTTAGCTATAACTAACGGGCGAAAACCATTCGTTAAAACGAACATTCGGATGAACGTTCGCTAACTAGAAGAACCGAGAAAAACTGGCGAACCCGGAAAAAATGGATCTAGGGTTTTAAAAAAAACGAACGGTTTTTATAAAAAAAACTGGCGGCGGGGCGTGGTGGCTACCTCCGGCAAGGTGGCTCCGGTGGGGCGGGGTGCGGGGCGGCGGGGCTTTGGCTGCGGCGGCGGGCGGCAGTGAGCGCGGGCGGCGGCGGGGGTGGTGTGGGTAGTGTGGTGGGCGGGGGTGGCGGCGTATATAAAGTGGGGCGCGACTTGGAGTAGGGGGCAAGGCGCGGCGGAGGCGGAGTCCAACTCGGACTCCGGTCCGAGTGGCGGCGGCGGCGGCAGCGCGCGCGCAGGAGGCGGCGGCGGCCTGGCGCGGCTGGGCCTTAGGCCCAGTCGGCGCGAACCCTTTTTTTTAAAAAAAACTTCGCCGACCGAAATAAAATCCTAGAAAAAAATTAAATAAAAACCTAAAAATGCCAAAACAATTTTTCACCGTCTAAATAAAATATTTAGAACAAGATGAACATTTTCTTGGCCCTAAAATGCAATTTTGAAAAACATGCAATTTTTCTAATGCAAATAAAATCAAATAAAAATCAATTTAATGATTTTAATATTTTTCCTCCAATATTTCATTTATTTTGGAGAAATCCTATTATCTCCTCTCTTTAATTTTAATGTGAAATATTTTTCGGAGAGAAATAATTAAAATCAAATCCTCTTTTCATTATTTGATAAAAGAATCAAATATGAAGACCGGGAAATCCCCAACTCTCTCCGAGGGTCCTTGAGCTGCTTAGGATTTCGAGGATTACGGAACGGAAAAGCAATAAAACATGATATGCATGGATGATCTATGTATAACATTCCAAATTGAAAATTTGGGATGTTACACTTATTACACGAAAAAATGATTCCTCCCACTGTCATGTGGGGCGCACCGGTTTGGAGGCTAACTTGTGGGCCTACTAAGTTGACGTGTATGCAGGGCCTGTCAACTTAGTCAACAAACGATTCTAGCAGTAGTAACCGTTTGATTTGAATCGAACGTTCCTGCTGCTTCTTCAATCATTGCTCTTCTTGCACTAGCCGCCCAAACCAGTGCCGGTGAGACCTCCTGCTCCTGCCTCTAGTGGCGGGCTGTGCTGCCGTTGAGGCCTCACCGCCCTCTACTACTCCCACCGCTAGCCAGGCCCTGCGGCGACCGCGGCCTCACACCGCAGCTGAACCAGTGAACCCTCGTACTCCTCTCCACGTGGGCATCCACTGTCGCGTCGTCCCCGGCTCTGCGTCGTCCCCTTCCTAGGCCTCGCCGTCGTCCACCACCTTGGATGCGCTCGGCGCGGAGTGGTCAACGTGGCCAATGACCGACACCATCGGAAGTAGACTGTGCGTGGAGAGGCTGACAGCTGAGTCCACAGCCGCACGCAAGGAAATGCCTCCTTATTACGCGCAAAATAATGATTCCTCCACCTAACAGCTGGGACCCACCGGAAGGGCCTCTGTATTTTGCGAAAAAAATGTTCCCAGCGCTGACAGGTCGGGCCCACCAGCTATATCTTCGCACGCAAGGAAGTATCTCCTTATGAAGCACAAAAAATGAATACCCCCTCCTAGCTGGGACCCACAATAGTGGGAGGCTGACTTGTGGGCCAACTAAGTTGATGGGGACGGAGGGCTTTGTCAACTTAGTCAATATGAACGATTCTAGCTCCAGTGACCATACGATGTCCATCCAATGGCCGTAGTGCTTCTCCAACCTCTGGTCTTCTTGCTCCAGCCGCCCAAACCAGCGCCGGTCGTGCCTCGTCCTCCTGCCTCCCGTGGTCGGCTATGATGTCGCGGAGGCCTCACCGCCCCCTACTACTCCCAATGCTAGCCAGGCCATCCCTCTACTCACCCACACCCCGTGTTATTCTGCGGCGACGGCTGCCTCACACCGCAGCCGAACAAGTGAACCCTCGTACTCCTGTCCGCGTGGGCATCCACTGCCGTGTCTTCCCCGGCTCCGCGTCGTCCCCTTCCTAGGCCTCGTCGTCGTCCACTGCCTTGGTGCTCTCGGTGCGGCGTGGTCAATGTGGTCTGCTACCTCTTGAGCACCGTGTTGGTTTTCCCTTAAAGAGGAAAGGGTGATGCAGCAAAGTAGCGTAAGTATTTCCCTTGGTTTTTGAGAACCAAGGTATCAATCCAGTAGGAGGCCGCGCACGAGTCCCTCGCACCTACACATACAAATAAATCCTCGCAACCAACGCGATAAGGGGTTGTCAATCCCTACACGGTCACTTATGAGAGTGAGATCTGATAGATATGATAGGATAACATTTTTGGTATTTTTAGGATAAAGAGAAATAAAAGATGCAAGTAAAATAAATGGCAAAGGAAATAACGTATTGGAAGATTAATATGATGGAAGATAGACCCGGGGGCCATAGGTATCACTAGTGGCTTCTCTCAAGAGCATAAGTATTTATGGTGGGTGAACAAATTACTGTTGAGCAATTGACAGAATTGAGCATAGTTTTGAGAATATCTAGGTATGATCATGTATATAGGCATCACTTCTGAGACAAGTACACCGACTCCTGCCTGCATCTACTACTATTAATCCATGATACGTCTCCAACGTATCTATAATTTTTAATTGTTCCATGCTATATTATCTTCTGTTTCACATGTTTATGGGCTTTATTATACACTTTTATATTATTTTTGGGACTAACCTATTAACCCAGATCCCAATGCCAGTTTCTGTTTTTTCCTTGTTTTAGAGTATCGCAGAAAAAGAAAATCAAACGGAGTCCAATTGAACTGAAACTTCACAGAACTTATTTTTGGAAGGAAAGCAACTCGGGAGACTTGGAGTCCACGTAAGGGAAGCAACGAGGAAGCCACGAGGCAGGGGGCGCCCACCCCCCTGGGCGCGCCCTCCACCCTCGTGAGCCCCTCGTGGCTCCCCTGGCGTACTTCTTCCGCCTATATATCTCCATATACCCTAAAACGATCGGAGAGCACAATAGATCGGGAGTTCCGCCGCCAGAAGCCTCCATAGCCACCAAAATCCAATCTAGACATGTTCCGGCACCCTGCCGGAGGGGGCAATCCCTCTCCGGTGGCCATCTTCATCATCCCGGTGCTCTCCATGACGAGGAGGGAGTAGTTCTCCCTCGGGGCTGAGGGTATGTACCAGTAGCTATGTGTTTGATCTCTCTCTCTCTCTCGTGTTCTTGAGGTGATACGATCTTGATGTATCGCGAGCTTTGCTATTATATTTGGATCCTATGATGTTTCTTCTCCCCCTCTACTCTCTTGTAATGGATTGAGTTTTCCCTTTGAAGTTATCTTATCCGATTGAGTCTTTAAAGAATTGAGAACACTTGATGTTTGTCTTGCCGTGTGTATCTGTGGTGACAATGGGATATCATGTGATTCACTTGATGTATGTTTTGGTAATCAACTTGCGGGTTCCGCCCATGAACCTATGCATAGGGGTTGGTACACGTTTTCGTCATGATTCTCCGGTAGAAACTTTGGGGCACTCTTTGAGGTTCTATGTGTTGGCTGAATAAATGAATCTGAGATTGTGTGATGCATATCATATAATCATACCCATGGATACTTGAGGTGACATTGGAGTGTCTAGGTGACATTAGGGTTTTGGTTGATTTGTGTCTTAAGGTGTTATTCTAGTACGAACTCTAGGGCTGTTTGTGACACTTATAGGAATAGCCCAACGGATTGAATGGAAAGAATAAATTTGAGGTGGTTTCGTACCCTACCATAATCTCTTCGTTTGTTCTCCGCTATTAGTGACTTTGGAGTGACTCTTTGTTGCATGTTGAGGGATAGTTATATGATTCAATTATGTTATTATTGTTGAGAGGACTTGCACTAGTGAAAGTATGAACCCTAGGCCTTGTTTCCTAGCATTGCAATACCATTTGTGCTCACTTTTATCATTAGTTACCTTTCTGTTTTTATATTTTCAGATTACATAAACCTTTATCTACCATCCATATACCACTTGTATCACCATCTCTTCGCCGAACTAGTGCACCTATACAATTTACCATTGTATTGGGTGTGTTGGGGACACAACAGACTCTTTGTTATTTGGTTGCAGGGTTGCTTGAGAGAGACCATCTTCATCCTATGCCTCCTACGGATTGATAAACCTTAGGTCATCCACTAGAGGGAAATTTGCTACTGTCCTACAAACCTCTGCACTTGGAGGCCCAACAATGTCTACAAGAAGAAGGTTGTGTAGTAGACATCAAGCTCTTTTCTGGCGCCATTGCCGGGGAGGTTAGCGCTTGAAGGTATATATTTAGATCTTGCAATCGAGTCTTTTAGTTTCTTTTTTATCACTAGTTTAGTTTATAAAAGAAAACTACAAAAAAATATGGAATTAAGTTTGCCTCATATGCTTCATCTTTTTAATATTTATCATGAAAATAAGGATTCCGATAATTGTGCTCAAGTGCTAGAAGAAGAATGCATTAAAATGTTTGGCACTAAATATTTGAATGATGAGCATGATTGCAATATTGTTAGTATGAATTCCTTGAATATCCATGATGCTAAAGATATGCAAAGCCACAAGCTTGGGGAAGCTATGTTTGATGAAGATGATATTTTTTGTCCCCCAAGTTTTGGTGAGAAAATTTATTATGATGATAGCATGCCTCCTATTTATGATGATTATATTGATGAAAGTGGATTTGGAGAGGTCATGACTTTATTTAGTGATGAATCCACTATTTCGGAAGAGGTTCCAATTGATTATGAGAACAAAGTTGCTATCTATGATGATTATTGTGATGACTTGTTTGCTATAAAGAATAACTATATCCATGAATCTTGTCATCATGATTTTTGTTTTCAATTGGATTATGCCTCACATGATAATTATTTTGTTGAGTTTTCTCCCACTATTATTCATGAAAAGAATTTTTCTTATGTAGAGAGTAATAAAAATTCTATGCTTGTAGATCATGAAAAGAATTCTTTAGGTGCTGGTTATATTGTTGAATTCATTCATGATGCTACTAAAAATTATTATGAGGGAGAAACTTATGCTTGTAGGAATTGCAATAATATCAAGTTTCCTCTCTATCTGCTTAAAGTTTTGAAGTTACGCTTGCTTTACCTACCTATGCAAGTTGATTCTTGTTCCCACAAGTTGTTTGATCACAAAATCCCTATGCATATGAAGTGGGTTAGACTTAAATGTGCTAGTCATATTCTTCATGATGCTCTCTTTATGTTTCAATTCTTATCCTTTATATGAGCATCATTGAAATCATCATGCCTAGCCAGGGGCGTTAAACGATAGCGCTTGCTGGGAGGTAACCCAACTTTATTTCAGTTCCTGCTTTTTGTTCCTGTTTAGTAATAAATAATTCATCTAGCCTCTGTTTATATGTGGTTTTGTGCTTTTAATTAGTGTTTGTGCCAAGTAGAACCTTTGGGAAGACTTGGGGAAAATCTTGTTGATCATGCTGTAAAAAACAGAAACTTGAGCGCTCACGAGAATTGCTGCCATTTTTATTTGGAAAGTGCTATTTAGTTAATTATTTTTTCAGATGATTAATAGATAAATTACTCAGGTCCAGCAATTTATTTGAGAATTTTATGGGTTCCGGAAGTTTGCGTTAGTTACAGATTACTATAGACTCTTCTGTTTTTGAAGATTCTGTTTTTCGTGTGTTGTTTGCTTATTTTAATGAATCTATGTCTAGTAAAATAGTTTATAAACCATAGAGAAGTTGGAATACAGTAGGTTTAACACCAATATAAATAAATAATGAGTTCATTACAGTACCTTGAAGTGGTGTTTTGTTTTCTTTCACTAACGGAGCTCACGAGTTTTCTGTTAAGTTTTGTGTTGTGAAGTTTTCAAGTTTTGGGTAAAGATTCGATGGACTATGGAATAAGGAGTGGCAAGAGCCTAAGCTTGGGGATGCCCTGGAAGTCATCCCCTCTTTCTTCTTCGTTCATCGGTAACTTTACTTGGAGCTATATTTTTATTTACCACATGATATGTGTTTTGCTTGGAGCGTCATTTTATTTCCTTTTGTTTTGCTTGATGTTTGAATAAAATACCAAGACCTGAAATTCTTAAATGTTAGAGAGTCTTCACGTAGTTGCATAATTATTCGACTACTCATTGATCTTCACTTATATATTTCGGAGTAGTTTGTCATTTGCTCTAGTGCTTCACTTATATCTTTTTAGAGCACGGTGGTGGTTTTATTTTGTAGAAATAGATGAACTCTCATGCTTCACTTATATTATTTTGAGAATCTTAAATAGCAAGGTAATTTGCTTAAATAATCCTAATATGCTAGGTATTCAAGATTAGTAAAAATTTCCTATGAGTGTTTTGAATACTAAGAGAAGTTTGATGCTTGATGATTGTTTTGAGATATGGAGGTAATAATATCAAAGTCGTGCTAGTTGAGTAGTTGTGAATTTGAGAAATACTTGTTTTGAAGTTTGCAAGTCCCGTAGCATGCACGTATGGTAAACATTGTGTAACAAATTTGAAACATGAGGTGTTATTTGATTGTCTTCCTTATGAGTGGCGGTCGGGGACGAGCGATGGTCTTTTCCTACCAATCTATCCCCCTAGGAGCATGCGCATAGTGCCGAGGTTTTTGATGACTTGTAGATTTTTGCAATAAGTATGTGAGTTCTTTATGACTAATGTATTATACGCACTCTCACCCTTCCATCATTGCTAGCCTCTTCGGTACCGTGCATTGCCCTTTCTCACATTGAGAGTTGGTGCAAACTTCGCCGGTGCATCCAAACCCCGTGATATGATAAGATCTTTCACATATAAACCTCCTTATATCTTCCTCAAAACAGCCACCATACCTACCTATTTTGGCATTTCCATAGCCATTCCGAGATATATTGCCATGCAACTTTCCACCATTCCGTTTATCATGACACATTCATCATTGTCATATTGCTTAGCGTGATCATGTAGTTGACATAGTATTTGTGGCGAATCCACCGTTCATAATTATTTCATACATGTCACTCTTGGTTCATTGCATATCCCGGTACACCGCCGGAGTAATTCATATAGAGTCATCTTTGTTCTAGTATCGAGTTGTAGTCATTGAGTTGTAAATAAATAGAAGTGTGATGATCATCATTTTCTAGAGCATTGTCCCAAGTGAGGAATAAAAAAAGTGAAAGGCCATAAAAAAGATAAGGCCCAAAAAAGAAAGGCCATAAAAAAGAGAGAAGGCCCAAAAAATGAGAGAAAAAAGAGAAGGGACAATGCTACTATCCTTTTCCACACTTGTGCTTCAAAGTAGCACCATAATCTTCATGATAGAGAGTCTCTTGTTTTGTCACTCTCATATACTAGTGGGAAATTTTCATTATAGAACTTGGCTTGTATATTCCAACAATGAGCCTCCTCAAGTGCCCTAGGTCTTCGTGAGCAAGCAAGTTGGATGCAGACCCACTTAGTTTCTTTTTTTGAGCTTTCATACATTTATAGCTCTAGTGCATCCGTTGCATGGAAATCCCTACTCCTTGCATCGACATCAATTGATGGGCATCTCCATAGCCCATTGATTAGCCTCCTTGATGTGAGACTTTCTCCTTTTTGTCTTCTCCACATAACCCCCATCATCATATTCTATTGCACCCATAGTGCTACATGCATGGCTCGCGCTCATGTATTGCGTGAAAGTTTATAGGTTTGAGATTACTAAAGTATGAAACAATTGCTTGGCTTGTCATCGGGGTTGTGCATGATGAGAGCATTCTTGTGTGACGAAAATGGAGGATGACTAAACTATATGATTTTGTAGGGATGAACTTTCTTTGGCCATGTTATTTTGAGAAGACATAATTGCTTAGTTAGTATGCTTGAAGTATTATTGTTTTTATGTCAATATTAAACTATTGTCTTGAATCTTATGGATATGAACATTTATGCCAAAATAAAGAAGAATTACATTAAAATTATGCCAAGTAGCACTCTGCATCAAAAATTCTGTTTTTATCATTTACTTACTCAAGGATGAGCAGGAATTAAGCTTGGGGATGTTGATACGTCTCCAACATATCTATAATTTTTTATTGCTCCATGCTATATTATCTTTTGTTTTGGATGTTTATGGGATTTATTATACACTTTTATATTATTTTTGGGACTAACCTATTAACCCAGAGCCTAGTGCCAGTTTCGGTTTTTTTCCTTGTTTTAGAGTATCGTAGAAAAGGAAAATCAAACGGAGTCCAATTGACCTGAAACTTCACGGAACTTATTTTTGGAAGGAAAGCAACCCGGGAGACTTGGAGTCCACGTAAGGGAAGCAACGAGGAAGCCACGAGGCAGGGGGCGCGCCCACCCCCCTGGGCGCGCCCTCCACTCTCGTGGGCCCCTCGTCGCTCCCCTGACATACTTCTTCTGCCTATATATCTCCATCTACCCTAAAACGATCGGAGAGCACAATAGATCGGGAGTTCCACCGCCAGAAGCCTCCGTAGCCACCGAAAGTCAATCTAGACCCGTTCCGGCACCCTGCCGGAGGGGGCAATCCCTCTCCGGTGGCCATCTTCATCATCCTGGTGCTCTCCATGACGAGGAGGGAGTAGTTCTCCCTCGGGGCTGAGGGTATGTACCAGTGGCTATGTGTTTGATCTCTCTCTCTCTCTCGAGTTCTTGAGGTGATACGATCTTGATGTATCGCGAGCTTTGCTATTATATTTGGATCCTATGATGTTTCTTCTCCCCCTCTACTCTCTTGTAATGGATTGAGTTTTTCCTTTGAAGTTATCTTATCGGATTGAGTCTTTAAAGATTTGAGAACACTTGATGTATGTCTTGCCGTGCGTATCTGTGGTGACAATGGGATATCACGTGATTCACTTGATGTATTTTTTGGTGATCAATTTGCGGGTTCCGCCCATGAGCCTATGCATAGGGGTTGGCAAACGTTTTCGTCGTGATTCTCTGGTAGAAACTTTGGGGCACTCTTTGAGGTTCTATGTGTTGGCTCAATAGATGAATCTGAGATTGTGTGATGCATATCGTATAATCATACCCACGGATACTTGAGGTGGCATTGGAGTATCTAGGTGACATTAGGGTTTTGGTTGATTTGTGTCTTAAGGTGTTATTCTAGTATGAACTCTAGGGCTGTTTGTGACACTTATAGGAATAGCCCAACGGATTGAATGGAAAGAATAACTTTGAGGTGGTTTCGTACCCTACCATAATCTCTTCGTTTGTTCTCCGCTATTAGTGACTTTGGAGTGACTCTTTGTTGCATGTTGAGGGATAGTTATATGATCCAATTATGTTATTATTGTTGAGAGGACTTGCACTAGTGAAAGTATGAACCCTAGGCCTTGTTTCCTAGCATTGCAATACCGTTTGTGCTCACTTTTATCATTAGTTACCTTTCTGTTTTTATATTTTCAGATTACAGAAACCTTTATCTACCATCCATATACCACTTGTATCACCATCTCTTCGCCGAACTAGTGCACCTATACAATTTACCATTGTATTGGGTGTGTTGGGGACACAACAGACTCTTTGTTATTTGGTTGCAGGGTTGCTTGAGAGAGACCATCTTCATCCTACGCCTCCTACGGATTGATTAACCTTAGGTCATCCACATGAGGGAAATTTGCAACTTGTCGGGGTTTGGGTGCGACATATGCCAATGGATGGCTTATCATGGTGGGAGCGAGTAGAACGTCGCCGGTGCCCGGAAGCAGAATGAGGCGTAGACACGTACGCCGGCAAACTTTACCTAGGTTCGGGGCTCTCCTAGGAGATAACACCCCTAGTCCTGCTCTGCGGGGTCTCCGCATGACCACTAAGGCTCAAGTGTGTACAATGATGCTCCTCGAGCTGTATGCTAGAGGTGGGAGAAGGCAAGGCTTGCTCTCTCCTCCCCTAGGTATGAATCTAGTCCTATCCGGGTGCCAACCCTTTGCATGGGTGCCCTGGGGGGTTTATATAGGCCTACCCCCCAGGGGTACAATGGTAATCCAGCAGGGCATAGGGCCCGATTGTCAGTCTCTCTGGTCGCCGGCTTCTCCGCCGACTGCTGGGGCCCGCCGCTTGGTGGGCCCCGCCGGCTGGTCTGGTACGGAGCCGACAGGCCGCCTCCACCGCTCGCGGGTCCTGCCGGCTGTGGATTACTGTAGCCATGCTGCTAATGACGTGTGCCCGGTCAGGGAGGTGTGGCTACAGTCCCACCACCTGGTGGGAGATCACTATAGACACTCTGCATCTTATTTGGTTAATGGCGTGTGGGACCCTGAGGAAGGATCGGGCCGGCCGCTGGGAGCCGGCCTCCCTCGGGTCCGACTGGTGTGGCTCCCGCTGCCCTCCGGGCTCTCACTAACCGGTAGGGCCCACCGTCCTTGGGTCGTACCAATAGGCGGTCGTGGGAGCAGGACATGGCCTGTCAGGAGTGACGTCAGGGGCGAAGTGGCAATAGTGCCGAGCCGGGCGAAGATCTCCGCTGGTACGAGGCATTGTGGCCACACCCACCACTAGATTCATGGGGGGGATGGGCTACACTGTTGCCTCACCCCGTCCTGTCTTCTTTAATGGGGGTGCAGACCTTGAGGGCACCATGGGCCGACTGCTGGGAGCCGCCCTCTCTGGAGGCCGCCTACCAGGAGTCCGCCTATCTTGAAGCCGTCTTCCTGTGCATGGCCGCCTTCCAGCAGTCGGACATTCAGCCAGCCAGCTTCCAGAAGGCGGTGCTTCATCTCGGCGTCTTGAGGGGCGCAGCCGGCCCGATGTCTTGAAAGGTTCTGGGACCCGGGTTAGGCTACCCATGGCCCATTACTCCGGCGGTAGTCCCCGAAGCTGGTGAGGCTCCGCAGTTGGTGAGTCAAGGAGCCTCAACAGTTTCCTCCTCCAGGTACTCTGAAGGAAGCCTCGTCCGACTCCCGAGAAGCCGGTTGGCGGGAGTCGGTCACGTCCAGTCGGATCTTCTTGGAATTTAGAAGGCATCGGCGAGAACCAGATGGCGTGCTGACTAAGATTCTCGGTCAGCCGCCGGTTGTGGGCACGCCACATGGTGCCAACCGGCCGGGCCAGCCTGTGGGCCCACGCGCGCGATGGGACGCCTAAGCAGGCCGGGCCCACAACTACCGGGCCTTGGCACACGAGCGGATCCGTTGCGGCCGAGGCGGGCGGTTTCGCTCGCCCGTGGAGTTACTACGCGTGGTAACTTTGCGCGTTAAAGGTGGGGACCTGGGGTCATGGGCACAGTTGATCCCACGATCCCACGCTCGCCCCCTCGGCTTCATAGCCCGCACTCTATAAGTAGGGGAGGAGAGGGAGCAGCAGAGCTCGCGCGCCCCTCTTTCCCGCCCCTGCCTCCTTCTTTCTTTCGCCGCAGCGCCCCCCGAGCCACGCCGAAGTGCTGCTGCAGTTCGTCTCCGTCGAGTCCGCACGCCCGAGCTTTCTCACTCCGCCCCACTCTCAGCTTCCTCGCCACGCCTCTCTCCGTCGAGCTCTCCATGGAGCACGAGCGAGGAGGGGACTGGGACGGATCCAACGTCAATGAGGATCATATCACCTTCCTTCGCGAGATGCGGCGTCTCCCCGGCGCGGATCAGGTGAAGGCGCGCGTGCCGCCGAAGGGAGAGATCTCGCCGGTGCCGGGTGAGGGCGAGCGGGTCGTCTTCCGCTCGCACTTTATCCGGGACTTCGGCCTACCGGCGAGCGAGTTCCTCCGCTCGTTCCTTGAGTTCTACCACCTTTAGCCTCATCACATCACACCCAACACCGTGATGCTCCTGGCCGCCTTCGTCACGATGTGCAAAGGATACCTCGGAGTTCTCCCCACCATCGAGCTATGGGGAGCTTTCTTTTACACCAAACTAGGCACCTCCATCCGGGAGGTGGCTGCCTGAAAGCACAAGTGCTCCCTGGGTGGTTTTGGTAATTAATGTCAACATATCTCCTGTTGGACTAACACTTTTACCTAGTATGTTTCAGATAAGTTCAACAATGGAGTGGCATGGACTAGAGGATGTGGAACCCCTTCAAGATGCTAAGGACAAAGGATTGGCTCAAGCTTCAAGATCAAGACTCTACATTTTCTATTTTAGTTATCTAACATCACATTGAGTCTATAGGAAAAGCCAATACAATCAAGAGGGGATGAGGTGTTGCTTAATGGCTTGCTTGCTCAAAGTGCTTAGTGATATGCTCCAAAACCCTCAACTACCTTCCCACATCCACATATGACCTAAACCAAAAGTCAAACTCGGCCCCACCGATTCTATCTATCCGGCGCCACCGAGTTTCAGAGGTCATAGCCACTGCCACAAACCCTAGCAAATCGGTTTCACCGATAGGGATCTCGGTCTCACCGAGATGGGATTGTAATCTCTCTGTGTATGTCCATTACCAAAATCGGTCTCACCGAGTTTGAGCAATCGGTACTACCGAGATTACAATGCAAACCCTCTGGTTAGCTTATTACCAAAATCGGTCCCACCGAGTTTGTGTAATCGGTCTCACCGAGTTTGCCTGACCAACTCTCTGGTTAGCTTATTCCCAAAATCGGTCCCACCGAGTTTGTGTAATCGGTCACACCGAGATTATGTTATGCCCTAACCCTAACCATATCGGTCCTACCGAGTTGCATCTCAGTCCCACCGAAAATCCTAACGGCCACTAGGTTTCCTGAATCAGTCCGATCGAGTTTAACCATTCGGTCCCACCGAGTTTGGCAAATTTTGTGTAACGGTTAGATTTTGTGTGGAGGCTATATATACCCCTCCACGCACTCTTCATTGGTGGAGAGAGCCATCAGAACATACCTACACTTCCAATACACATTTTCTGAGAGAGAACCACCTACACTTGTGTTGAGGTCAAGATATTCCATTCCAACCATATGAATCTTGATCTCTAGCCTTCCCTAAGTTGCTTTCCACTCAAATCTTCTTTCCACCAAATCCAAATCCTGTGAGAGAGAGTTGAGTGTTGGGGAGACTATCATTTGAAGCACAAGAGCAAGGAGTTCATCATCAACACACCATTTGTTACCTCTTGGAGAGTGGTGTCTCCTAGTTTGGCTAGGTGTCACTTGGGAGCCTCCAACAAGATTGTGGAGTTGAACCAAGGAGTTTGTAAGGGCAAGGAGATCGCCTACTTCGTGAAGATCTACCGCTAGTGAGGCAAGTCCTTCGTGGGCGACGAGCGTGATGGAATAGACAAGGTTGCTTCTTCGTGGACCCTTCGTGGGTGGAGCCCTCCATGGACTCGCGCAACTGTTACCCTCCGTGGGTTGAAGTCTCCATCAACGTGGATGTATGATAGCACCACCTATCAGAACCATGACAAAAACATCCATGTCTCCAATTGCGTTTGAATACTCCAAACCCTTCTCTTTACATTCTTGCAAGTTGCATGCTTTACTTTCTGATGCTCATATACTCATTGCATGCTTGCTTGATATGTATTGTGTTTGTTAAACTTGTGCTTAAACTCCACTTAAACTTAAGAATATTAAAAACTGCAATTTTTGTCACTTAGTGTCTAATCACCCCCCCCCTCTAGACACCTCTTCTCGATCCTTTCAATTGGTATCAGAGCTTTGGTCTCCATTGCCTTGGTTTAAACACCATTGGAGGAAGATGGATGTGTCTACTTTGGGGAGTCTTGGACATAGAGTGCCTATTCTTGTTGGAGAGTATTTTCATGAGTGGAAAAATGAAATGCTTGAGATTTTCAATGAATATCATTTGAGCAAGTACATTACTAGCCCTTGTGCTCCTCATGTTGATCCTTTGCACCCTACCCTAGATGAAGATATTGACATGATTCGCAATCTTAGAACTGTTGAGCTCATCATTAGAGGCTTGCCTAGAAACTTGATTAGATGTTTGCCTACTCCCAAGTGTGCCTACACCATATGGAGATTTCTTGAGGAACGATTTCCATATTATTCCTTGAAAAATTTAGACGAAATTCTCCATAAGTCTATTGCCTTGAGTGAGATGAACTCTAGTGATCCTAACTTTGGTGATTGTCTATTTGAGCTTACCAATCTCATGCGTGCTAAAGGAAATGTTGGAATCATTAGCGATATCATATCCGAAGCTATTAGAATTCATAAAGGTAACCATTGTGATGATCATTTATCTAATAAATTACCCTCTCTAGGAATTGATCAATCACAAGATGATGTTGAACATGGATACTATGATGAAGATGATGATAGTGACTATGATCTTGATGATGAAATGAGGCATTTTGGTCTTATGGCAAATCTTCGCGGCTACATGGCTGGAGGAAAGGAATGGGTCCTTGATAGTGGATGTACTGATCATATGACCGGAGATAAAGATATGTTCCGTTAGCTTGCTGAAAACGACGACCCTCGAAAATATGTCACTTTGGTGATAATTCAAAGGGTAAGGTGGTTGGCCTTGGTAAGGTCGCCATCTCACATGATAGCTCCATACAAAATGCCATGCTCGTTGAATCCCTTGGATACAATTTACTTTCAGTTTCTAGACTTGCGGATTTCGGTTGCAATGTCTTATTCACTGAAGTAGATTGCCAAGTGTTTCATAGAGACAATCATAAAAGAGAAAATTCCTTATTTGACACTGTCTTAAAATCTGGTTCCTTATTTGACACTGGAAAAGTTTTTCTTCCCTATTTGACACTAGTCCTAAATTTTATTCCCTATACGACACTTCCGTTCATTTTGAGTCTAAATGACACCTGAAAAGAAAATTTTGCCCCTCATGTGGTATGTGTGCGCGCGTGCGTGTGCTGTTGCGTGTGTGGGTGCACGCGCACATGTGTGCTGCTGCTGCATGTTTGTGTGCATGTGTGCTGCTGTGTGTGTGTTTGCTACTGCGTGTGTACGTGCGCGTGTGTGTGTTGTTGCGTGCTTATGTGTTGCCTGCGTGTGTGCTGCTGCGTGTGTGTGTATGTGGGTGTGTTGCTGCGTGTGTGTGTGTGCGCGTGTGTGTGTGCACGCGCGCGTGTGTGTGTGTGCGCGTGCGTGTGTGTTGGTGCATGTGTATGTGTTCATGCGTGTGTGCTTCTGCTTTCGCACTGATGCTGCGTGTGTGCGCTATTGCCCCCCACACACATACCACAGGAGGGGCAAAAGAGTCTTTTCAGGTGTCATTTAGGCTTAAAATGGACGAAAATGTCATATAGGGAATAAAATTTAGAACTTGTGTCAAATAAAGAAGAAAAACTTTTTCAGTGTCAAATAAGGAAGCAGATTTTAAGATAGTGTCAAATAAGGAATTTTCTCATCATAAAATGGTCTTTACCGGTATACGTAGAGGAGATCTTTACATTGTTGATTTCACTAAAAAGGCTCAACCTAGAACTTGCTTAATTACCATATCTTCTAAAGGCTGGTTGTGGCATAGAAGACTAGGTCATGTTGGTATGCGAAATGTTGATAAGCTTATTAAAGGTGATCATATCCTTGGAATAAAAGATGTCATATTTGACAAGGATAGACTTTGTAGTGCTTGTCAAGCAGGGAAACAAGTTGGAGGAAGTCACCGCGCTAAGAACATCATGACCACAAGAAGACCACTCGAGCTACTTCACATGGATCTCTTTGGTCCAAATGCCTAAAAGAGTCTCGGTGGTAACTCATTTGGTCTAGTCATAGTTGATGATTTTTCAAGATTTACGTGGGTGTTCTTTCTTGATGACAAATCGCAGGTCCAAAAGATCTTCAAAAACTTCGCTAGGAAGGCCCAAAATCAGTTTGACGTGAAGATCAAGAAGGTTCGGAGCAACAACGGAACAGAGTTCAAGAACACAAATGTGGACACCTTTCTTGACGAAGAAGGGATTTCACACGAGTTCTCGGCTACATACACACCTCAAGAAAATGGAGTTGTTGAAAGGAAGAACCGGACTCTTATCGAAATGGCAAGAATGATGCTTGATGAGTACAAAACGCCAAAGCACTTTTGGGCGGAAGCGGTTGAGACAGCTTGTCATGCAACAAATCGCTTGTATCTTCACAAGCTACTCGGCAAGACGGCATACGAGCTCCTCACCGGTAACAAACCCCAAGTTGGATACTTTCGAGTATTCAGCTCAAAGTGCTACATTCTTGATAAGCATTGTCGTTCTAAATTTGCTCCTAAATCTCATTGTCGGCGTTCTGGGAACGGGGGTCCCCAGACTTGCCTGCCTGCAGCCTGCGGCGTGGCTCAAAAGGGGGCCCAGCACGGCCCATCTTCATCAACACAGACTGAAGACCCTCGCGAGGGGCCAAGCCTCGCGGGGCGGACGACACGGAGCTTCCTCAGGAACGGCCTCATCAGGCTGGCTCACGAGGAGGCGGAGAGATCAAGGCGGGCTACCTCACGAGGTGCCCATGACGCAAGCCATGACGACCAAAGGCACCGGGCGGGCGCCAGCCGCGCAGTGTCCTCCTTTCCTCTTTGGTGCAAAGGGAGCAAGCGCAGGCGAGAGCATCAAGCAAAGGCACCTGTTTCGGTGCAACGAGACCAAGACCAGTCCAACGGCAGGGAGGAAGTCATTGTGGAGCCCAAGCCAGCGTCACCACCAGAGCCTTTGGCAGGCAAGGACCAACTTTAGTCAGGATAAGTGTACCAGATGTTCCCCTTCAAAATGGCCAATTGTTGGCGCCCTTCCCGCTCAATATTTGGGAAGAGGCCCAGGGCCTTTGCCTATAAATAGGACTAGCCACCCCCAGGGTAGGAGAGAGGAGATCAGATCGCAATCGAGAAGAGAGAGAGAGAGAGAAAGGTGACTGAACTCCTCCTAGCAGTTCGTCGCCCCAGCCAAGAACAGACCCTCGCGAGGCTGTCCTTCCTTGTATTGCTCATCATTATCAGCCCAGGAGGCAATCCACCACACCACACATTGGAGTAGGGTATTACACCACAAAGGTGGCCCGAACCAGTATAAACCCTGTGTCTCTTGTGCTGTTCTTTCCATAGCTTAGATCTTAGCGAGGCAGAGGGGTGCAGGTAGGTAGAAGGCGAAATCTCCGCGCGCACCCCAGTGTTCGAACCTCATGGGTCTGCCGGAACCCGAAATCCGACATTTGGCGCGCCAGGTAGGGGTGCGCCGGAATCCACCTTCTACCGCTTCGTGTCCCGTCGCGTCGTCATCGCCATGTCCAGCGACCAGGCGGGCAACCCAGATCCATGGGCGGCGTGGCCCGCCCGTGTAGAGCCGCTCGCCTCGGGCGACCCCGTGCCCTAGGCAGCTCGCGGTCCGTAGGGCGCCACAGGCCGCGGGCGACGCGGACAGGCTTCGACAGTTCTCACACCGTGGCAGGCGCGGTCGACAGCAAGGGCCTCCAATCACGCCGCGACCATGACACCGTACACCCGCCGGGAGCAGGCGAACTCGAGGGCCGCGCTCACGGTGGCCCGAGAGCTGCTACAGTGCAGGCTACTGGAGGGCGGCCGCGGCGTGCTGCTGGAGCGGGTGGCAGAGCTCCTGGGCTTCACCTCCTCAGGGGCTCACCCCTTCTGCACCTAGCTCCCATCTCAAGCCCAGGGCGGCCCATGCGGGGGATCCGCGCGCGCCCGCAGGCTCCAAGGCTACTCCAACGCCAGTGAAGCTGTCGGCACCGGACCGGCGGCGGCGCTGCCCCCGCTCCCGGTCCGCGAAGAAGAAGGACTCGACGCGAACCACGGCCGTAGTGGACAGCCGCGCTACCACCCCACAGTGGGCGCGTCAAGCAGAGCTGTGTGGCACGCGGAGCACTACGGCATGGCCTTCGGGATGACGGCGCCAGAAGAATACGTGCCCCTCATGATGGACCAAGGACACCCTCATGAGGGCGAACAAGGCTCGCTCCTCAGCCCAAGCTGGGGGGACGAGGCACCAGAAGCTGAGCCCTTCCAGGAGCCCCGGGACGGTCCCACTGGCCACACTAGAGGCAACGATTATCGGGTACCGCTAATTCCTCAGGAGCAGGCATACGCTAATCGTGGATCGCAGGAGGTGCTGGTCACCATAGCGAGCAGCTGCCCCGCTCCCACAGTCTCCTACCCCTCGGGAGGAGGGCGCAGGGGGCTGCAGGAGAGGGCCCGAGATCCGACATCACCACCACGGCGTTCGGAGCAAGGTGTTCTCAGGAGGTAGGCCCTCTGCTGGGGAGGTGCCTCAGGGCCTGCCCCTGGCGAAGGACCCGTGGTCGTTGGGGGAACCGCTGGCGACCGCTCTACCCCATCGGTGGCGTCCTGGTTTCCGGTCATCGTTGATGGCACTAGAGTGTGGTGCAAGGCGGGGCCCTCGTCTGGCGATATTAAGCAAGGCCGGTACCTGTGAAGAAGGCCCAGTGCCTGTGAAGCTCGCCGCCCCGTGACACTCTCACGTAATAATGAGTGGGGCTGTACACGCCCCGGAGTCTCAGGGGTGCCGGCCTTAGGCCTTGGGGCTCCCTCCCATGCCTAGTGGCAGCACTTAGCTCCGCGCTGGTGAGAAGACGTCCAAGACTAGATTAGGTGCCGGACGCGGCCTTTTGTCTGCTTTCGTTGCTTGGGTTGTCACTTTCCCCCGCTGGATTTAAGTTGGATTCGAATTTGAGATTTGTGTGTGTTCGGGGAAGGGGTGCTTAGTCTCGTTTGAGCAATTTCTCGCGTTTTGATTACCACTTCGCCTCAGCTGCCTCCCCTCGTGAGCCCCTCGCGAGCCGGGTCAGGCCTAGCTTTCGCGCAGCCCAGACTGCCGCCGCCGCGTCCTCTTAGGAGGGTTTTTTACTGCAGGTCCTATGGATTTAATCAGGGAACACTCGGGACACCACAGCCTCCCACAGGCTACCTCAGGGCCCGCACAGGACAAAGGTAAACTAGCTGACCAGCGCGTCGCTTAAGCCAACCACTTGGCGCGGGCGCATGGGCAATGTAATGTCTACTAATATGATGAACACAAGTTTTACATGAGGGGCTCCCCCTCCAAAATGCTCTCACAGCCATCAGGCCAAAACCTGAGTTCTATTCATGCAGGGTAAGGAAACAGGAACGATGCATGATCAGTCGGATAAATCCCCCAATGCGTCCTCAGGAGCACCACCCGAACCGTTGCTGGCGTCGCTGAACTCGCCATCGTTGTCTGCGTCGCCGCCAGCGGCGTCAGGGCCGTTCACCATACCGCCCTCGTCGGTAGCCACGATCACGCCGTCGTTGTCTGAAGCGAAGGCCCTGACAAGAGCATCCACATTGTCTTCCACCCAGTGTGCCAGGTCGTCTCGGACGGCCTGGGGGACTAGGGCGATGGCTGCGTCGAAATCGAAGTGGGGATCCATGTTCCGGAGATGGCTGAAGGCGTGAGAAAAGGCACGCCCGAGCAGGGCGCGGCTCCTCTCCTCCACCAACCTGTCGGCCCTGACCGACCGTGCCTCCAGCTGCGTCACCACGTCGGAAAAGAACTGAAGGTTGCCGGCGTAGTTGACTCTGTGCGGCTCGCCAACAGCCGCCTCGCAGATGTTGCCCAAGGCTGTGTTGGCTCTCTCCCGGAGCATGGTGAGCATGGGACCGTGCTCATGCTCCAGGATCCGCCGCTGACGTATCTCGTCCGCATTCTGGCGCACGACGACCTCAGCCTCCTCCACCCGCTGGCGAAGAAGGAGCACCTCGGCCTGGGAGGTGGTTGACTCCCCTTGCGCTACCTCAAGGGCGGCCCGAAAAGCATCGGCCCGCCGCGTCGCTTCCTCCAGCTTGGCCCTCAAGGCAGCAGTCCTACCTTCAGCCTCGGCCCGGATCAACCCCAGCCTCTCCTCGAACTCGTGCTCGAGGTTCAAGCGCGCCATCGCCACCCGACGTCCGACCTCCTCCAGGACACGGGCTTCCCGTGCAGCGACATCATCCTCCGCCTGCGTCACCAAGCGCTCCCTTGTCTCCAGACGCTCGTACTCGCGGGTATGTTCGGCGGCTTCCAGCATCAGCGCCTCCTCACGCTTCTGGAGCTCTGCTGGGTTGCCAGAGGCCACCTTCATCGACGTGAGGGCTGCCTCGCGCAGCTCCACTTGCTCCTCCAGTGAGTGGCACCAGGCCAGGAGCTCCCGAGCCCGCTCCTCCGCCGCCTCTTGCCGCCGGTCAGCTTCCCGGGCCTCCTCAGTGGCCCAAGATCGTGCCTCCCGAGAGGCCACCAGCGACACCTTGGCCTCTGCATCGTCAAGATTGCGCTGACAGCGCGCAAGGGCGATGGCGCCCTCCAGCTCGCGCCTCTCTGCAGCCAGGTGCAGGCCCTCGGCCTCAAGGCACGCGTCTTCATCAGCAAGCTCCTCACCAAGCAGGCTCACCGCGTCAGCTGCCCTTCGAAGGAATCCTTGGCGAAGAGCACGTTGCTCCCGGGCGCGCTCGAGCACGTTTCCCTCAAGAAGGAGTAAGGCAAGGAGAGCCAGACCCTCAGGAGTTCATCAGCAAGGCCATTCAGGAGCTACAGGAGTCAAGAGTCATGAAAGGCGGTCGCCGCATACCAGCTGTGGCTCCCCATCCAGGCGAGGATGGTGGGCTACGCATCTGCATCGACATACCAGGGCTCAATCGAGTCGCCTCTCCAGAGCGCCTCTGGCCCTCGCGAGTGGGGCGCTGCGAAGGTCCACCCCACAGCTACGTTCGCATGCCTTACGGCTTGCCGAACGCGGCTGCCACGTACCAGTGCCTCATGAGGGGTATCATGGAGGCTCAAGAGGCCGGGCGTTCCGCAGCCCTGGCGGAGATGGAGATGGTCCGCGAGGAGCCAGCGCCTCCGGAGCCTCCCGAGGACCCTGGGCCTGGGGGCTCGTGAGGATCGGCTTCCGCAGCCCACCAAGTCTGCTACACCAACACTCCTTCATCCTCGACATCATCAAGTGACATCTTTCAAGTTTCATTCCAGTTGGGAGCGCCCCCCAGGGCTGCATTATTCCTAGGCCGCGTGGGTCCGTCCCTGCGGCAGGTATACCTTTTATTTCATGTTATTATCTTACTTTGTTGGGGGCGCCCCATGGGCTGCATCATCCCCCAAGTCGCTTGGGCCTAACCCAGTGATGTCCGCCTTCCCAGCATCTATTTGAATGAATCCACTCCTTCGCGGCTAATGTGTTTGACCTAGTTGCCCGCTCAACTGACGCCAACTGACGGAGCTTCTCCCAAATGGCACGACGCTTGCGCATGGGTCCGTCCCTGCAACGCCGACAAACCTGAATGGCTGAGCTCTAGCCGCGGCAGCCCCGCATGGCGCCACCTCGTCAAGCCTTTAGTGCCTCATCGCCCCTCGGAAGCAACCAACGGCTGACTGTCAATTGTCATGGCAACCCCTCGTTCTTTCTATGATGGGTCTACAGGATCTCCTAAAGGAGCTGCGTCAGGCGAGGCCCTTGCGGTGTCTCCTTCACTCTCATCCGCGCGAACCTCTTGCACGTTAAAGGGGGTGTCGGTGTCAAAACCGGCGGATCTCGGGTAGGGGGTCCCGAACTGTGCGTCTCGGCCGGATGGTAACAGGAGACGAGGGACACAATGTTGTACCCAGGTTTGGGCCCTCTTGATGGAGGTAAAACCCTACGTCCTGCTTGATTAATATTGATGATATGGGTAGTACAAGAGTAGATCTACCACGAGATCAAGGAGGCTAAACCCTAAAAGCTAGCCTATGGTCTGATTGTTGTATGATGAAATTGTCCTACGGACTAAAACCCTCCGATTTATATAGACACCGGAGAGGGTTAGGGTTACACAAAGTCAGTTACAATGGTAGGAGATCTTGAATATCTGCGTCGCCAAGCTTGCCTTCCACGCCAAGGAAAGTCCCATCCGGACACGGGACGGAGTCTTCAATCTTGTATCTTCATAGTCCTGGAGTTCGGCTGAAGGTATAGTCCGGCTACCCAAACACCCCCTAATCCAAGACTCCCTCAGTAGCCCCTGAACCAGGCTTCAATGACGACGAGTCCGGCGCGCAGATTGTCTTCGGCATTGCAAGGCGGGTTCCTCCTCCAAATTCTTCATAAAAGTTTGTAAACACCAAGAGTAGTGTCCAGCTCTGCAAAATAAGCTTCCACGTATTGCCATAGAGAGAATAATTTTAACACAAATCTAATCTGCTGACGTATTCCGCAGCGTGACATCACACTACGGCCAAGCCTTTATTCGAATCGTTTTCACTTCTCCACCTTAGCGTGTTTTGCGAGGTGGTTTCCTTGGCACGTCTTGTCAAAGCAGAGATCATGTCCCCTTTGTTTACGGGATTCTCGTTAATACGGACGTGGGTAACCCAACCGCGCCACTTATCACGACGCTTGGGAGGCAAGCGAGTTTTACTAGGCTGGTGGGGACGCATAGTCACATCCGCCCATATAAGGGGATAAGGATCCACCTTTTTACCTATGCCTTCTTCCTCCTTTGCCTACCCATCTTCTGTGCACCCGAGCTCCTGCGCCCAAGCCCGCACTTCCTACCTCCACCCTCTCCAACAATGTCCGGAGCGGGAGGCAAGTGGATGGTCTCCTCCATCACGGAGGGCCATGTCAAAAGGTTAAGGAAGGCCGGATACTTGTCCAAAGACATCGCGCACCGGCTTCCTGAGGAGGGGCAGCTTCTCCCCACCCCAAGGCCCCATGAGAGGGTAGTATTTCTTCCCCACTTCCTCCGCAGACTGGGTTTTCCTCTCCACCCATTTGTCCGTGGGCTCATGTTCTACTATGGCCTAGATTTCCACGATCTGGCCCCGAACTTCATCCTCAATATCTCGGCGTTTATCGTCATGTGCGAGGCTTTCCTCTGCATTCACCCCCATTTCTGCCTCTGGCTCAAGACCTTCAACGTCAAGCCAAAGGTGGTGCGCGGCAACCAGGCGGAGTGCGGAGGTGCCATGGTGGGCAAAATTGCCAACGTCCTATGGCTCGAGGGCTCCTTTGTGGAGACCTTGAAGGGGTGGCAGTCAGGGTGGTTTTACATCACCGAGCCACGCGATCCGAAGTGGATCGCAGCCCCTGAATTCTGATCAGGACCCCCTACGCGGCTCATGTCCTGGAAGGAGACGAGCTTGTCGTGGGGCGATGAACAAGAGTTGACCGGAGTGCAAAAATGCATCCAGTCCCTGGTGAACAAGCAGCTCAAGCTTGTCAACGTAATCGAGGTCATGCTCGTCCACCGGATCCTTCTGTGTCAAGAACGGGACTTCAATTTGTGGGAGTTCAACCTGGCGCAGCACCGCACTCTGAGCAGGCTCTACGACACGACGTACGCAGATGTATGGAGGGGGCTAACCAAAGGCGCCGAGGCTCCCACATCCGCCTCCGAAGATCACGGATTCAGCTCGCAGCGTCCTGCTGGCGAGGTAAGATATTTCCATCCTCTACAGGATGTTAAGTTTTTTCATAGTTTGACTCTATGCGGGATCTAAACTCCCTCACCTTTGACAGGATTGGCGGGAGAAGTCCGGACAGATTAACTATCCGACTCCCTTGCCCGAAGACCCAGCCCCTGCTCTCCTAAAGAAGCTGCTGGTTCCGGCACCTTATGTGGTGCCGGAGAAGAAGGCCAAGAAGAAGAAGGCCACGGGGACTCGAAAGAGTTCCCGGCATATGGTGGTGTCGGACTCGTCGTCCGACGAGTCCGAGACGCACTCCTCCCTTGAAAACGAGGAGGAGGAGGAAGAAACCTCTCCCCTCTAATGGGGGAGGAGAGAAGAGGAAGGCCGCCCCGGTAGGGGAAGCCGAGGGGTCCAAGAAGAGGAAAACCCCTCCGCCGGACTACGTCCCCGACACCGACGATGACGAAGAGGAGCGGCCGGACAGGGCCAAGCGTCCGGCGAGATCGTAAGTGTTCGGATACCAGAGTAACTCGTGATATTCCTTTTGTTGCACAGTTTTCCCTAATGTCGGATATAATCATGCAGTCCTCCCAAGGACGGGCTCGACGAGTCGTCGAGCGGCTCCCTGGATTCATCGCACGTGAATTCAGTTCCGCCTACTGCTTCCCCCTGTGCTGCGGATGATGCCGAAGTGGCGTCGCGACAAGCTCCGGGGCGAGAGGAGGTGGTCCAGGAGGAGCCTCGAGGCGACCTCCCGGACTCCAGGAGTGAAGGGGACAAGACCCCCTGGGCTCCAAGTCCGGCTTTAAGCCGGACACTGCGTCGGAATCATCAACGGTTCCGGACTACGGTAGGCGAACTCCTGCCAAGGGGAGCAAGCCTACTGAGCCGGCGTCCTCCGTCCAGCCGGAGGCGCCGGACAATCTGCTGGAGGAGCTTAAGGGCGCCTCCATCGACGAGGAGCACCGTGCCATCATGAGTACGGTGATCCAGAAGGTTCGGTCCGCCAAAAGCGGACTGACTGAAGCTTGTGCTAGCCTTCTAACAGGCTTCGAGGTAAGTAAAAATATGTAAAAATATTACCGTATAGACAGTAGCCCCTGATGCTCTGTTTGGCGTTCGGAAAGAAAAGCCGAATAGAGGATCTATTAAATATCGCAGGAGTCTAACTAAAAAGGAGTCAATATACGTATGCAGGCTTCGCTGCTGGCCACCGCCACACTGACTGCGGAGGTGGGTGCCCTAAAGCAGGGCCTCGAGCGGACCGAGCAAGAGCTCGGCCTTGCCAAACGGCAGCTCGAGGAGAAAGAAGGTAAGAGATACCTTATAGAAAAAATGCCTATAGGAAGGCGCAATTACAAAAAATGACAGGAGTATACTGCTTATTGTAGGGGCCACAACTAAGGTGGCGACCCTCAAGCAGGCGTTGTCCGAGGCTGAGAAGAAAGCGGCCACGGAGCGCACCGAGCGGGAGAAATTTGAGGCGCAGGTCGGCGAGGTGCGGCAAGAGCTTTAGGTTCTGATGCAAAAACATGAGAGTTTGGAGCTCGACTCGAAGACGCGAGCGTCCGAGCTTGCTGCGGCCCTTAAAACTGCCAAATCTGCCAAGGCCGAAACCCAGAAGGCCCTTCAGGAATTGGATGCGGTGAAAAAGATAGCGGTGGGTAAGGCATTCTATATGCAAAGCAGACATATAAAAGTAAACTAATTGTTACTTACCCGAATCCGGAGCTCTCCAGGGGCATTCGCAGATCTTCCCCGCAGCGTATCCGATGCCGCCGCATTCTACCGAGCCGAGGAAGGCAGCTCGATGGAGAAGGTGTTCTGGTCTCAGTACGCTGAGGCCGGACACCCTGTGCCCTTGAGCGACCAGCTGAAGCAACTGGTCAAGCTCCACAAGGCGGCCGAACAGGCCCTGAAGGGCTTCATAGTTCGGCTGTGGCCTAGAGAGGCCCTGCCTGGGAGCTACTTCGGACTGGTGCGGCGGCTGGTGGAGGCTTGTCCAAGGCTCGAGCTCATCAAGCGCTCCGTCTGCATCGAAGGTGCCTATAGGGCCCTTGCCCGTGCAAAGGTGCATTGGGGTAAGCTGGACGGTGAGAAGCTTGTGAAGGACGGGCCGCCGCCAGGGAAGGAGCATCGCAAGCCCGAGAACTATTACAAGGATGTTCTTGCTGGTGCCCGCCTTGTGGCGGATGAATGTACCAAGGATGTAATTTTTGAATGAACTCACTCGTGTTATCCTGTGCGCTGAAAACTTGTTCATATGCGCTAAGCAATGCTTGAATTTAAAATATTACTTTCTGTGTGGCCGTTTATCAAAAAATTGAGAGATGGCCAGTCGTCGGCTTCTGCCCCCATGCCACTAGTGCTGAGGTGTTCGGGATAAACCTGAGCGCTCTTTTTCCCATGATTGGGTCCGTCGAGGGAGGCGCTCAGCACAACGAACAAGGCAATCGTACTATAATGCTTGAACACTCTCACTTAGCCATACAACTCTATAATTTTAAATTTCGGCGAAGCCCCTAGAATTCAGAAGATCGAGTTCGAGGCGCTATCCACGCCTTGGCCGGACAAAGCCGGTTCCTCGCTCGAAGCGGCATAAGCCTTTAAGGACTCCAAAAACCTCTCGAACAGCGACCGGTCTCTCGCCTCATCATGACAGTCAGTTTTAGCTTTCTCCATTGAGGTGCTCGGCCCTGCTCAACTGGGGAACAATCGCAGTGGTTCTCCTAGTGCTACCTTAGCTGATATAGCGGAACGTAAGGCACCAAAACATAGGAGCCGGGCAAACCCAACTATTGACCCAAATCATGATTCGGAGCCGATGCATATAGTGCTATAAGTTTGGGGTGCCGCACTTGTGAAAGTGGACGGGCTTCTCACGCCATATTGATGGGTACTGAAGCCCCTGGCGTATTTTGCCGTACCATAGTGTACGGATGCAGCATGTTATTAATAAACATATATATAAAAAAGGGTAATGCAAAAAATAGACAAAAAGCTATGCATTGTTTATAGAAAGGCTGCTATGAAAGCGAAACGATACAAATAGTGTGATAGGCAAAATAAATTGGACTATTTAACATGTCCTGGCCAGGGGCAGGCCGCGGAATTGTATTAAAAAATAGGTATACTGCTCGCAATAGAGACCACCTGGGAGTTCCATAATGCGGTGTGGCTTTTCTACTTCCCTGGATCTTGCATCGTTTGTGTGGCAGTTGAATTTCCGAACGGGTCGTCCGAAGTATGGAGTCCTGCAAGTAAGAGAAAAAAAGAAGGAATCCGGCAGCCCCTGGTGCGGTTTAAGCCGTATTTCGGGCATGCCGTGATAATGCCCCTTCCCTGTGCCCATGGTATTTCAAGAGCGTAGTTATGTACGCGAAGCGCTAGTTTCGCTATATCGCGAGGGCTAGGGTTGGGGCCGCATTGCTACGCTAGCTCGGAATGTGCCGGGCGGTCTTGTTGTAGGGTACTCCGGGCGCGCTTGACAGTGTCCGGCTTTTTGAAGGCCGAACTAGAGGACTGCCTAGAGAGGCTGCTTTGTACTTCTGCTGCAAGCGCTGCCGTGTGCTCCTCCGTTCGGAGGGAGCGTTCAGTGTTCCCATTGACCGTGATTACTCCCCTAGGGCCTGGCATCTTGAGCTTGAGGTATGCATAGTGCGGTACCGCGTTGAATTTTGCGAACGCGGTTCGCCCGAGTAGTGCGTGATAGCCACTACGGAACGGGACTATGTGGAAGATTAACTCCTCGCTTCGGAAGTTATCCGGAGATCCGAAGACCACTTCCAGTGTAACTGAGCCTGTACAGTTGGCTTCTACACCTGGGATGATGCCTTTAAAGGTCGTTTTGGTGGGCTTGATCCTCGAGCGATCTATGCCCATCTTTCCCACTGTATCCTAGTAAAGCAGGTTCAGGCTGCTGCCGCCGTCCATGAGGACTCTTGTTAGATGAAATCCGTCAATGATTGGGTCTAGAACCAATGCGGCGAAGCCTCCGTGACGGATGCTAGTGGGGTGGTCCCTTCGATCGAAGGTGATCGGGCAGGAGGACCATGGGTTGAACTTTGGGGCGACCGGCTCCATCGCATATACGTCCCGTAACGCACGCTTCCGCTCCCTCTTGGGGATGTGGGTTGCGTATATCATGTTCACCGTCCGCACTTGCGGGGGAAATCCCTTCTGTCCACTGTTGTTCGCCGGCCTGGGCTCCTCCTCGTCGTCGCTATGCAGCCCCTTGTCTTTGTTTTCGGCTCTTAACTTGCCTGCCTGCTTGAACACCCAACAATCCGTGTTGGTGTGATTGGCTGGCTTTTCGGGGGTGCCATGTATCTGGCACAAGCGGTCGAGTATTCGGTCCAAACTGGACGGGCCCTGAGTTTTTCTTTTGAATGGTTGTTTCCGTTGACCGGATTTGTAGCCTCGGAATCCAGCATTAACTGTCGTGTCCTCGTTGATGTCGCTGTTAACGCGGCGCTTTTGCTTGTTCCGACGCGACCTGTCACTTTTGTCCTTGGTATTCAAATTACCAGTGTTCTTGGTTAAGTTGTTACTGCGAGCTAGCCAGCTGTCTTCTCCCGCGCAAAAGCGGGTCATGAGTGTCGTGAGGGCTGCCATAGATTTCGGCTTTTCCTGTCCCAGGTGCCGGGCCAGCCACTCGTCACGGATATTATGCTTGAAGGCCGCTAAGGCCTCTGCGTCCGGACAGTCGACTATCTAGTTTTTCTTTGTTAGGAACCGTGTCCAGAATTGCCTGGCCGATTCTTCTGGCTGCTGAATTATGTGGCTTAGGTCATCGGCGTCCGGTGGTCGCACATAAGTGCCCTGGAAGTTGTCAAGGAATGCGGCTTCCAGGTCCTCCCAAGAACCGATTGAGTTTGCTGGCAAGCTGTTAAGCCAATGCCGGGCCGGTCCCTTAAGTTTGAGTGGGAGGTATTTGATGGCGTGTAGATCATCGCCGCGGGCCATGTGGATATGAAGGAGATAATCCTCGATCCATACCGCAGGATCTGTTGTGCCATCGTACGATTCGATGTTTACGGGTTTGAAGCCCTCAGGGATTTTATGATCCATTACTTCATCTGTGAAGCATAGTGGGTGTGCGGCGCCTCTGTATTGGGCTATATTGCGACGCAGCTTGAAGGAGCTTTGTCTGTTGAGTTCGTCCCGGCCGGATTCATTGCGTCCGGAGTGACGATCACTGTCACGTGCCGTGGGGCGCCTGCGCGATCCGTAGATTGATCTTGTTTTCCTTGCCTTGTCCTCCAGGATGTCGCGCAGGTCGGGCGCATTTTCCCGTGCCTTAGTATGCTTGACGCGGTGCCAGGGCATGGCTTGAGTGGAGGTCCAAGAGGCCTCTCTGTCGCGGCCACGAGGTGGCCGGTCGGCCATGTCATGCGCTGGTGATGTACGTGCTTCCTCCTCTAGTCGGGGTAGCAGCCTGCACTTTGGGTAACTCTTGGAGGGGAATTCGAGTTCATACTCTTCGGCCGCAAGGACTTCAGTCCATCTGTCAGCTAGCAAATACTGATCAGCTCTAAGCTGTTGCCGCTTTTTCTTGAGGCTGCTTGTCGTGGCCATGAGCCTGCGTTTAAAACGCTCTTGTTCGGCAAGATCCTCTGGCACGACGAACTCGTCGTTGTCGAGGCTTGCCTCGTCTTCGGAGGGAGGCGTATAATTATCGTCCTCAACCTCTTGGTCCGCCGCCCTCTCGTGAGGGCTGGCTTCTCTGTCCTCCTGTGCCGAATTTTGGTAGAGGGGGTGTTCTTCGGCGCTGTCCGGAGTAGTATTATCTCCCATGCCGGAATCACCATTTTTGCTTTGGCGGGATTTAGAGCGGCGCCGCTGATGCCGGCGCTTGGGCTGTTTCTTAGAGGTATCGTCCACCACTGTTCCATCACCATCTCCATCCTTTGGAGTGTCCACCATATATATGTCATATGACGAGGTGGCCTTCCAATGCCCTACAGGTGCTGATTCTTGTTCGTCTCCTGCATCCCGTCCATGCCGTCGATGTCTTCAGAGTCGAAGTCAAGCATGTCGGTTAAGTCGTCGACAGTAGCTATGAAGTGGGTGGTTGGTGGGTTTTGAATTTCTTCATTGTCCGTATCCCAACCTTGTTGACCGTAATCCGGCCAGGGCTCTCCTGATAAAGAGAGAGACTTTAGAGAATCCAGGATGTCGCCGAAGGGCGAGTCCTGAAAGATGTCCGCGGCGGTGAACTCCATTATCGGCGCCCAATCGGATTCGATCGGCGGGGGCGCGGGGGGCTCGGAGTTCGGAGAGGAATCCGGCTCCTCGGAGTCACGGGCCATGTGGAGTGCGGGGCTGGAGTTCGGCTCGATCGCCTCTGAGATCGCAGCCCCTGAGGCAGCGTCCAACCGCTGATCCTCGATTGGCGCAGTGGGCTCCGAATCAATGGACGAAACCGATGCGTGTGCGGCCTCCAAGGCGCTGTTCGGCGGCAGAGCTATATCATGCCCATCGAGACAGTGCGGCACGCTTGGCTGTGGCTCGAATCCATCGAAGATCAAGTCCCCGCGGATGTCAACCGTGTAGTTTAGGCTTCCAAACCTGACCTGATGGCCAGGGGCGTAACTTTCAATCTGCTCAAGGTGACCAAGCGAGTTGGCCCGCGGTGCAAAGCCGCCGAAGACGAAGATCTGTCTGGGGAGAAAAGTCTCACCCTGGACTACATCGTGGTTGATGATCGAAGAAGCCATCGGGCCTGAAAGCGACGACACAGAGGAACTCTCAACGAAAGCACCAATGTCGGTGTCAAAACCGGCGGATCTCGGGTAGGGGGTCCCGAACTGTGCGTCTAGGCCGGATGGTAACAGGAGACGAGGGACACAATGTTTTACCCAGGTTCGGTCCCTCTTGATGGAGGTAAAACCCTACGTCCTGCTTGATTAATATTGATGATATGGGTAGTACAAGAGTAGATCTACCACAAGATCAAGGAGGCTAAACCCTAAAAGCTAGGCTATGGTCTGATTGTTGTATGATGAAATTGTCCTACGGACTAAAACCCTCTGGTTTATATAGACACCGGAGAGGGTTAGGGTTACACAAAGTCGGTTACAATGGTAGGAGATCTTGAATATCTGCATCGCCAAGCTTGCCTTCCACGCCAAGGAAAGTCCCATCCGGACACGGGACGGAGTCTTCAATATTGTATCTTCATAGTCCTGGTGTTCGGCTGAAGGTATAGTCCGGCTACCCAAACACCCCCTAATCCAGGACTCCCTCAGGGGGGTGCCTGAGCATTGCGACTCAGGGCTCCTACTAGCTCTCTAGCCCTCACCCTCTGGCCTTGTCCACGGCATCACGACCTGGCATACCAGCGACGGCTGAGACTCGCTCGAGCGCCGGGACCCGAGGACGTAGAGCAGAAAGGGGAGCAAAGGCGAGAGGGGAGAGACACGCGAGGACCTCGCCGAGCAACCTCACGCCTGCCGATGCACGGACCCGGCGACACACCAGAGGGCGGTCCCTGATTCTCGAGATAAGTCACCACCTAGAAGCACCAGCTACCGTTGCACCATCCCCGCACCTAATGTGATCCCGTGTTAGCGATGCCGCTCTCCTTTCTCACCGAACGACGGTTGCTTGAGCGCCAAAGGGGACCTCCTGAGCATCGCGACTCGGGGGCTCTTACCAGACCCCGGGTCGCTCACCTCCTGGCCTTGACCACGGTATCGCGACCTGGCATACCAGCGACGGCTGGAGCCGCCTTGGGACTGGGACCTGCCGGCGCAGAGCACCAAGCCCTCGTGAGGTTCGAAAGGGAGAACTGAGCTAAGACGGAATGAGCAACTCGCACAATTCTACGACAAGGGTTACATTAACAAAACAGGATCACAGGCACCTTACAAGCCCCCACGGGACGCGTCTTTGATTCCTCGCAGGGAACAGATCCTAAAAGGACGCTAACTACATGCGCCCCTGCAAAAGACGCCATCATCAATAGTGGGCCGTCAAGCACTGGCGCCAACCCCATCCAGATCAGAGTCGGCGACGGCCTGACGAGCCCGCCCTGCTCCAGGAGCGGCGTCGGCTCGGGGGCTCGTAGCTGTCGTCGCTCGTCTCCGGAGTCCCGAAGAGCTCGCCGGAGTCGTTGGAACCTCCGACGCCTCCGCCGCCTGAGGAGCCGCCAAGGGAGCGGTCGGTGGGCCCAGTCCTCGCCGTAGCAGGGTCCCGACCACCTCTCCCGGGGCAGCACTCCAGCCGGCGCCCGTTCGCATCGAAGACCTTGAAGAACATCACCGAAGCACCATCGTACTCCAAGTGGATCGCGAAGGCGCCTCTTGTCCTGCAGACCCGGTGCAGGATCGTAAGTATGTCTAGAGAGGGGTGATTAGACTACTTGACCAAATAAAAACTTAACCTTTTCCCAATTTTAGTTCTTGTCAAATTTTAGCTATTTTAGGACAAGTCAAGCAATCATCACACAATTCAAGCAAGCATGCAAAGAGTATATTGGCAGCGGAAAGTAAAGCATGCAACTTGCAAGAATGTAAAGGGAAGGGTTTGGAGAATTCAAACGCAATTGGAGACACGGATGTTTTTCCCGTGGTTCGAATAGGTGGTGCTATCCTACATCCACGTTGATGGAGACTTCAACCCACAAAGGGTAACGGTTGCGAGAGTCCACGGAGGGCTCCACCCACAAAGGGTAACGGTTGCGCGAGTCCACACAGGTCTCCACCCACGAAGGGTCCATGAAGAAGCAACCACCCACAAAGGGTCCACGAAGAAGCAACCTTGTCTATCCCACCATGGCCATCGCCCACACAGGACTTGCCTCACTAGTGGTAGATCTTCACGAAGTAGGCGATCTCCTTGCCCTTACAAACTCCTTGGTTCAACTCCACAATCTTGTCGGAGGCTCCCAAGTGACACCTAGCCAATCTAGGAGACACCACTCTCCAAGAAGTAACAAATGGTGTGTAGGTAATGAACTCCTTGCTCTTGTGCTTCAAATGATAGTCTCCCCAACACTCATAGGATTTGGATTTTTTGGAAAGAAGATTTGAGTGGAAAGCAACTTGGAGAGGCTAGAGATCAAGATTCATATGGTAGAAATGGAATATCTTGGTCTCAACACATGAGTAGGTGGTTCTCTCTCAGAACATATGAGTTGGAATGGTGTATGTGTTCTGATGGCTCTCTCTTCGAATGAAGAGGAGGTGGAGGGGTATATATAGCCTCCACACAAAATCCAACCGTTACACACAGTTTTCCAATCTCGGTGGGACCGAATCAACAAACTTGGTCGGACCGAAAATGTAAACCTAGTGACCGTTAGAGATTTTCGGTGGGACTGACATGCAACTCGGTAGGACCGATATGGTTAGGGTTTGGGCATAACGTAATCTCGGTGAGACCGATTACACAAACTCGGTGAGACCGAATTTGGTAATTAGCTAAACAGAGAGTTGGTCACGCAAACTCGGTGGGACCGATTTGCTCTTTCGGTGAGACCGAAAAGTTACAAAGGGGAAACACTGAATTTACATTGCAATCTCGGTGGGACCGATTCGCTCTTTCGGTGAGACCGAAGAGTTACGAAAGGGAAACAGAGAGTTTGCAATCCCATCTCGGTGAGACCGAGATCCCTATCGGTAGAACCGAATTGCTAGGGTTTGGCAGTGGCTTATGACAAGTGAAACTCGGTGGCGCCGGATAGGAAGAATCGGTAGGACCGAGTTTGGCTTAGGGTTTAGGTCATATGTGGATATGGGAAAGTAGTTGAGGGTTTTGGAGCATATCACTAAGCACATGAAGCAAGAGGCTCATTAAGCAACACCTCATCCCTCCTTGATAGTATTGGCTTTTCCTAAAGACTCAATGTGATCTTGGATCACTAAAATATAAAATGAAGAATCTTGAGCTTTTGAGCTTGAGCCAATCCTTTGTCCTTAGCATTTTGAGGGTTCCACTTTCACATCCATGCCATGCCAATCATTGAGCTTTCCTGAAATAGTCATCTTGGAATAGCATTAGCTCAATGAGCTATATGTTGTTATGAATTACCAAAACCACCTAGGGATAGTTGCACTTTCAATCTCCCCCTTTTTGGTAATTGATGACAACATATAGATCAAAGCTTTGACAAATGATAATAAGCATGAAATATATCGTCGCTTTGAGAAGTATGTGATAAGTAAGAGCTCCCCCTAAGTTTGTGCATATTTAAAATTTGGTTTGGACTACAAATGCACAAGGAGTTAGAGTCATGGGTTACTCTTCCATGTCACATACATCTTGGTGGAGCGCTTAAAATGATAAGAATGAAATACATGCACTCATCACCATGAATAGTGATCAAACACATGATCAAACAAATGATAAGATAATAGCATTAAGCAAGCATTAAGTGTAGCTTATGATCAAACACATGATCATCAATGTCTCACAAGCAATGACATAGTATCTCAAGCACTCAAAAGGAAACAAGTTCGAAAAACCACCAAATAAAGCAAGAGAGAAAAAAAACACTCTCTCTCTCGAAGCCTATGATCTATACATCTTCTCCCCCTTTGGCAACAAGTTACCAAAAAGTTCCTAGAAAATGCATAGTGCTAGATCGACACTCGGGCTTGATCTTCTGGTGGTGGTGGAGTCCGGATCACTCCAAGGACGAAGGCTTCTGTAGATGCTGAAGTAGACGCTGGAGTTGGAGCTGAAGTAGATGCTGGAGCTGGTGGAACTGAAGCTGTAGCTGGTGCAGAAGTGGTGGCTCTTGTGTCAGCAACTGGCACGGCAGACGACCTCAGACCTCGTGGCACTCTAGCAAAGGCATGAGTGGTAGTCCTGCCTCTCCTCTCCTGCATGTCATCCTGGAGCTGCTCCACTGCAGTCTGAATCTCTGTCACCTTGACATCCAAGTCATAGAACTTTTGTTCCATGATTCTCTCTAGGCTTAACTGGTTCTAAGTTAGGGTGGCTAGTCCTTTCTCAATCCGCAGGGTGGATGCAATCAGGTAACCAAGCTGCTCTTGTTTAGTTTTCAAGAAATACTCAGATGCCTCCTCTTGAGTTGGCAGCTTTCTCCTTCCTTGCCTTCTCCTTCTTTGCTTGTGCTTGGGAAGACGATGGCTCATTCTCAGTCATGACAACTTGATTGTCCTCAAAATCTGGATGGATGGGCAAGTGTTCCTTGTCCAATAAATATATGCACGTGCCCATCTTAGAGTTGATGAGCTCCTGAATTTGAGGTGCATATCCACAGCTCCTCTTCTGATCTGCTGCAGTCCTCTTGATAGTCTCTACTATGAGGCTCATGACCTTGAACTTCTGTGGCACATCAAAGACATGAAGAAAGTTGATTGCATGGCCTCTGATCATCTTGTGATCTCCAGACTTGGGTAAGAGAGTGTGCCTCAATATCCAATTGATGGTTGGCAGCCCTGATAGAAGATAATGCACTGAGCCAAATTTAAAAGTGTCAAGAGCTTCATTTGGAACTTCCTTGTACATTTTGGACATTGAGTTATGATCCATCTTTTTCTTGGCATAAATGTCCAAGTCATCTGCTTGCTCCTCTGGGGCATTGATCATCTTTGCCCATTCCTCAACAGTTGATTGGTACCTCGTACCTTCAGACATCCATGTGATCCTTCCATCTGGGTAGAAGTGTGCTGTGGAGTAGAATTGCATGATAAGCTCCTCGTTCCACTTTGTGAGCTTCTGCCCAACAAAGTCAGCAACTCCACAAGCACTAAAGCTGTCATACAGTCCAGCGTAGTGTTCCTCATTTTCCTTCATGTAGGTCCAGTCGACCCATCTCATGTCGCAAACAATGGGCTTCTTATCTAGCAGCACTGTCTCATAGAAGTCCTGTTGTTCCTTGGTGTGAAATCTGTAATCCACAGCAGTCCTTCTCCTTGAAGCATACGGGTCTGCTTCTGTCCACTTCCTCAGCCCTGAATCTCTCCTGAGCTTCATGTCCTCAGCCACAGGATGAGCATCGTTGTGGTCTGGGATCTTGGGCTTGAGCTTTCTAAGAACTTGCTCTTCATCCTCTTCTTCAGCAACAGTCTCAGGCACTGGGGCCTTGTTCTTCTCAGCTGCAGAAATGCTCCTTGTATTCCTCTTTGGTTTTGGCTTGGAGGCAGCTTTGGGCTTAGATGCAGTAGCCCCTGATCTTATGGCATCACCCATCAACTTGGGTGCCTTAGGTGCTGGTGTAGCTACCTCTTCTTCCTCTTCCTCTTCCATGATGGAAGCCTTTCCTAGCACTCTGGCTACGGTCTTCTTGAACCTTTCCTTCCTCTTCTTGCCTTCTGCAGCAACTAGCTCTTTGGGAGTGGGCTTCTCAGTTGAGGCTCTAGCCTTTGACATAGGCTGCCTGCCTGCTGGCCTTTTGATCTTTAGAACTGGCTTTGTGCCTTGAGCTGGCTCAACTCTCTTTGATGTGGCCTCTTCCTCTGCCACATAATCTTCATCTTCAGAATCAGAAGTTCTCTTCTTCCTTTGTCTAGTGGCAGCTTTTGGCAGATTGCTTGGGGTACTTCTGCTGCCATCATCTGAAGAGCTGGAGGGACTAGTGCCCTCACTCATCTGCACTTGCTGCTCTGACAAGTTCTGGCTGTCACTCTGATCAGACATGCGGCAAGCTCTGACTGCTGACCCTGTGAATAGTTTATAGATGAGGTAGAATAGATGAGCATCACAAAATGCAAAGATTTTTGCAAAAGAATGATCCAAAAACTTAGTTTTAGTTTCCCACTGAAATCATCTCGGATCTACCGATTTTTAAACTCGGTGATACCGAATCAGTTTTGGAACCTAAACTAGTCAACTCGGTTGGACCGAGTCATAGTTCGGTGGCACCGAGACTGCTAGGTTTCACAGAGTTCCAAAATCGGTCACACCGATAAGTAATTCTCGGTCAGACCGAGTCTCACTTGTGCAATGGCATCAGCCAAATCGGTGGGACCGAGTTTTTCAACTCGGTGGGTCCGAGATGGTTTCGGCGGAAACCTAACCCTAAAATTTTCGAATCAAAGCTAATCTACGGGCGTATTGACTGGATAGGAGTGTTTCAATCGTGGCAAGAATCATGATGATCACAATGTGCTGAGAATTGGATTGGAGAATAGCACAAAGATCGAGTCCATACCCTAGCTCGGCGGAGACTCGCTACAGCGGCAACGGCGGGGCAGAATTCCCGTTGACGGCGACGGAGACCAGCGACTGGAGGCGGCTGGCGGCGAGAAGACGATCCGGAGACCACGTTGGCAGAGCAGGCTATCGCACGGGCGAAGGGGTTCGGAGAAATTTCCAAATTTTTCCCGTGACTATATATAGCCCGACCCCGTCGGTGGGACCGAGTGGAACAACTCGGTGGCACCGAGATTCATAACTGCATGCAGTTACTGAAACTCGGTGTGACTGAAATGTTCAAATTGGTTGCACCGAGATCGAAAACCTAGATCAACTTAATGATCTCGGTAGGACCGAAAGTGGGGTATCGGTCAGACCGAGAATCATAAAGAGGTTTCGGAAGTTTAAGTCTATGACGAATCGGGGACTCCGAGCGCTCCTCACACAGAGTGGTTTGAATCTGACTTGATCAAATTTTGTGATGCAGCATGAATATAGTTTGAGATGAGAAGAGCATAGATAGCTAGAGGAGGTTCTTAGGCATTCTTGTCCATCCACTTGGCAAAGGAAATAAACCCAAACGATCAAAACAACAAGTGGATGTCCTCGAATGAGTAAAATATGCAACCAGCATGCTCACACAATAAGATGGCAAATGAAATATGTGGCAAGGCATGCACAACCAATTCTAGCATCTATCAAGCAATTTGCGATGACAAGGTCATCTATATATGAGTATATTGACTTAGGAGTCAAGTGAGAACACTTGATCATAGGTCATACTCATCGTTTAAGCTCAAGTGGGGTTACCACTTTTACATAAAGCATTGTTGTGTTCACATCTTTAGAGTTGCTTTAGCTCAAGTCTTAGAGTAAAGCTCCCCTAGATGTGATATCCCCCCTTGGAGGGATGAACTAACCTTGGGTTTCATCGACGATGACTTCATGTAGATGTTGAAGATGTGGATGCTCAATGTTGATGTAGATCACTTGGAGCTATCCATTTGAGTGAATTGCACTTTCAGTACCTACATGGGTTAGTCCCACAAGGAACAAACAAGGATATCCATAGACATAGAGTGATGCACACACAAGATGATGTCCATGAAAACTTTTAGGTTACCTTGTCCCTTGTCTTACCAACAAGAGGGTTTATGACTCCTTGAACTAGTGCAGGATGTGGAAGTTGATTGCACTTGTTCTTGCCAAAATGATAAGAGTGAAATATGTTGGCGGAGTCACCCTCAAGGACTCTCTAGTTCTTCTTCTTTTGGATCCACATCATCTTGATGGGAATCCTTGGAGTTGTAGTCGTACTTGATGAAGTGGAACTTGAAGTAGTCTTGGGAATCCACTTGACTAAGGTCTTAGGAGCTTCTTCAAATGCGTCAATTTCCTCTTGAAGCTTGTCCTTGCCTTTTTGCTTGTAGTCTTGTGGTGGAAGATCATCTTGAGCTTGTGTCCCCTTGAAAGAAGTATCATACTTCTCTTGTTGAGGAACAAACTTTGTCTTGGGGTATTGATCTTCTTCCCACTCAACTCCATTGGCATTGAACTTTCGTTCAAAACCAACGCCTTGATTCTTCCAATGCATTCCTTGCTTGCGCACAATTTCCACGAATTGCTTGCTCCCGGCAAGGCTTTTGTACACTCCTTTCTCTATAACTCCCTTCAATAAGCTATTTTCTTGCTCAAGTGTTACTTGGCTAAGAGAGTCATTAGTGGAATCAAGAGAACTACTAGAAGCAACAATATTGGATTTAGCATGATCATTGTTACTGCTAGAGGAATAATCTTTCTTGTTCTTGTTACTAGACTTGACTTGAGGCATGTAAGTGGATAAGAGTAAACGCTTGGCAATGTAAGAAGAACTTTTCTTGCAGAGATCATCATTGATTGCTTTTAAGAACTCATGCTCTTGCTCAAGATTGAGATTTTCAAAGCGTAATTTCTCATGAGCTCTTAAAAGTTCTCGATGATCTTCGAAGATAGTTTCATGAGCTAACTTAAGAGTGTTTAGTTCTTTAGTTAGAGCCTCAATCTTTTCCTTATCATTGTCATTCGTTTTATCTTGATTAGCATGATTAATTGACATTTCATCATAGTATTCATCAATAGAGTTGTCAATAAGCAAATCATCACCTAACAAGTCATCTTCATCACTATTGAAATCAACATACTCGGGGTGTGTTACCTTAGGACCTTTGGCCATGAAGCATCTTCCAATTCCTTCATTTGGTGAGTCAAATATGTCGTAGGAGTTGGTTGACACAAGTGCTAGACCGGCAACACCTTCATCTTGAGTATCTTCGGAGTCGGAGTGATAACTTCTCTCGGAGTGGCTGTCGGAGTCGGAGCCGGATACCCATTCACCAACATGAGCTTGATGTCTTCGTCTTGTGTAGCTCCTTGATGATTTTTCCTTCCTTTCTGAATCCTTGCTTCTCCGTGAGTATCTTCGTTCATAACGATCATCTCTACTCCTTCTCTCTCTTGGTGGTGATTCCTTGCTTCTTCTTTTTGGGTAATCTTCTCTTCTCTTGTAGGGAGCCGTACACTCATTGGAATAGTGTCCGGGTCTTCCACAACTGTAGCAGTTTCGCTCTCGACTAGAAGATCTTTTGTCATTGTAGGACCTTGACTTGAAGCTTCTATATTTGCTTCTACTCTTGTAGAACTTGTTGAAGTTCTTCACCATTAAGCTCAATTCTTCATTGAAGTCTTGTTTCTCACTTGATGATGTAGGGGCTTCACATGAGGCTTTATAGGCACCACTTGATTTTTTGTGAAGTTCCTCTTTATCCTTAAGTGACATCTCATGAGCAACAATTCTTCCAATCACCTCCGTTGGCTTGAGATCTTTGTAATTGGGCATCATTTGGATCAATGTGCACACGGTATCATATTTTCCATCCAAGGCTCTTAGAATCTTCTTGATGATGAGTCTATCGGTCATCTCTTCACTTCCTAAGCCAGCAATCTCATTTGTGATGAGAGCAAGCCTAGAGTACATTTCAGCGACACCTTCACCATCCTTCATCTTGAACTTGTCAAGTTGGCTTTGAAGCACATCCAACTTGGATTCCTTGACGGAGTCGGTACCTTCGTGCATATCAATCAAAGTGTCCCAAATTTCCTTCGCATTCTCAAGACGGCTGATTTTGTTGAATTCTTCGGGGCATAATCCGTTGAAGAGAATATCACAAGCTTGAGCATTGTATTGCAACATCTTCAACTCATCCGCGGTAGCTTCACGGTTTGGTTCTCTCCCATCAAAGAAGTCACCTTGCAAACCAACACACACAATAGCCCAAACGGCGGGGTTATGTCCAAGAATATGCATTTTCATTTTATGCTTCCAACTAGCAAAATTAGTACCATCAAAGTAGGGACCTCTACGGTGATAATTTCCCTCGCTAGACGCCATACTCTCCTAGGTTGTGAAACCAAGGATATGACCACCAAAAGCTATGGAGATCAAAGAAAATGGAGACCAAAGCTCTGATACCACTTGCAGGATCGAAAGTATGTCTAGAGGGGGTGATTAGAGTACTTGACCAAATAAAAACTTAACCTTTTCCCAATTTTAGTTCTTGGCAGATTTTAGCTATTTTAGGACAAGTCAAGCAATCATCACACAATTCAAGCAAGCATGCAAAGAGTATATTGGCAGCGGAAAGTAAAGCATGCAACTTGCAAGAATGTAAAGGGAAGGGTTTGGAGAATTCAAACGCAATTGGAGACACGGATGTTTTTCCCGTGGTTCGAATAGGTGGTGCTATCCTACATCCACGTTGATGGAGACTTCAAACCCACAAAGGGTAACGGTTGCGAGTCCACGGAGGGCTCCACCCACAAAGGGTAACGGTTGCGCGAGTCCACACAGGCTCCACCCACGAAGGGTCCACGAAGAAGCAACCACCCACAAAGGGTCCACGAAGAAGCAACCTTGTCTATCCCACCATGGCCATCGCCCACGAAGGACTTGCCTCACTAGCGGTAGATCTTCACGAAGTAGGCGATCTCCTTGCCCTTACAAACTCCTTGGTTCAACTCCACAATCTTGTCGGAGGCTCCCAAGTAACACCTAGCCAATCTAGGAGACACCACTCTCCAAGAAGTAACAAATGGTGTGTAGGTAATGAACTCCTTGCTCTTGTGCTTCAAATGATAGTCTCCCCAACACTCAACTCTCTCTCATAGGATTTGGATTTGGTGGAAAGAAGATTTGAGTGGAAAGCAACTTGGGAAGGCTAGAGATCAAGATTCATATGGTAGGAATGGAATATCTTGGTCCTCAACACATGAGTAGGTGGTTCTCTCTCAGAACATATGAGTTGGGTGTATGTGTTCTGATGGCTCTCTCCACGAATGAAGAGGAGGTGGAGGGGTATATATAGCCTCCACACAAAATCCAACCGTTACACACAGTTTTCCAATCTCGGTGGGACCGAATCAACAAACTCGGTCGGACCGAAAATGTAAACCTAGTGACCGTTAGAGATTTTGGTGGGACTGACATGCAACTCGGTAGGACCGATATGGTTAGGGTTTGGGCATCAACGTAATCTCGGTGAGACCGATTACACAAACTCGGTGAGACCGAATTTGGTAATTAGCTAAACAGAGAGTTGGTCACGCAAACTCGGTGGGACCGATTTGCTCTTTCGGTGAGACCGAAAAGTTACAAAGGGGAAACACTGAATTTACATTGCAATCTCGGTGGGACCGATTCGCTCTTTCGGTGAGACCGAAGAGTTACGAAAGGGAAACAGAGAGTTTGCAATCCCATCTCGGTGAGACCGAGATCCCTATCGGTAGAACCGAATTGCTAGGGTTTGGCAGTGGCTTATGACAAGTGAAACTCGGTGGCGCCGGATAGGAAGAATCGGTAGGACCGAGTTTGGCTTAGGGTTTAGGTCATATGTGGATATGGGAAAGTAGTTGAGGGTTTTGGAGCATATCACTAAGCACATGAAGCAAGAGGCTCATTAAGCAACACCTCATCCCTCCTTGATAGTATTGGCTTTTCCTAAAGACTCAATGTGATCTTGGATCACTAAAATATAAAATGAAGAATCTTGAGCTTTTGAGCTTGAGCCAATCCTTTGTCCTTAGCATTTTGAGGGTTCCACTTTCACATCCATGCCATGCCAATCATTGAGCTTTCCTGAAATAATCATCTTGGAATAGCATTAGCTCAATGAGCTATATGTTGTTATGAATTACCAAAACCACCTAGGGATAGTTGCACTTTCACCCGGGCGATTTCGCTCCAGCCTCGAGTCATGAAGACCTCGCCCGGGGCAACGACCACGACCTCTGCCTCAGTCGCGAGGGTGCTGCAGCCGACGTGCTGCAGCCAAAGCTCCAGGAGTTCTCCCTGCGGGATGATGGAGGCGAAGAAGGGAGGAAGGCGAATCCAAGACTGAGGAGGCATGGCGGCGTGGAGCACAAACTCTCGGGAGGAGCCCTCGGAGTGGACCCCAGGGGGGACGACCCACACCTTCGTGACCCGTCGGCGCCGACGGCGGCGCCGCCCGTGGCGATCGGCATCGACTCCTTCAGAGCCCTTGATGTGGGCATACAAGGGAAGCGGGAACCCCGGCGGTGGCCGCTCGCACCAGGGCCTCGACACCACCTGATGGGCCCCCTCGTCCCGGCCGCTGAGGGCGAGCCGTTTCTTCGGCGGGAGCGGGTCTGGTTCCTCTCGGGGAGCCTTTCCCTTCTCTGCCATCAAGAACCGGCAGATCGGAGCCATCACAGCAAGACGAAGCAAGGACCGGGAAGAAGGAGAAGCAAGAAGGGATGGACAGGAAGGGCACGCGTCGTTCCGTACTTATGGCCGGCGAAGGCCAACTGCCGACCTCCACGATCGTAGGTAATCATGATCCGCTTTGCATGCAGGGACTTGTCCAATCCGTGGAGTTGCCGAGGTGCCATGGGGAAGTGGAGACGCCCACGTCCAATCAACCGCCACGCGGCGCCCAAGGCCGCAGGCTGTTAGGGCCCGCGGCGCTACACTCTTGCCCTTTCGCCTCCCTGCACGGCCAAGTCCAGGCGCGCCTTGGGCCCGGGGGCTACTGTCGGCGTTCTAGGAACGGGGGTCCCCAGACTTGCCTGCCTGCAGCCTGCGGCGTGGCTCAAAGGGGGGCCCAGCACGGCCCATCTTCATCAACACAGACCCAAGACCCTCGCGAGGGGCCAAGCCTCGCGGGGCGGACGACACGGAGCTTCCTCAGGCACGACCTCATCAGGCTGGCTCGTGAGGAGGCGGAGAGATCAAGGCGGGGTACCTCACGAGGTGCCCGTGACGCAAGCCATGATGACCAAAGGCGCCGGGTGGGCGCCAGCCGCGCAGTGTCCTCCTTTCCTCTTTGGTGCAAAGGGAGCAAGCGCAGGCGAGAGCATCAAGCAAAGGCACCCGTTTCGGTGCAATGAGACCAAGACCAGTCCAACAGCAGGGAGGAAGTCATTGTGGAGCCCAAGCTAGCGTCACCACCAGAGCCTTTGGCAGGAGAGGACCAACTTTAGTCAGGATAAGTGTACCAGATGTTCCCCTTCAAAATGGCCAATTGTTGGCGCCCTTCCTGCTCAATATTTGGGAAGAGGCCCAGGGCCTTTGCCTATAAATAGGACTAGCCACCCCCAGGGTAGGAGAGAGGAGATCGGATCGCAATCGAGAAGAGAGAGAGAGAAGGGTGACTGAACTCCTCCTAGCAGTTCGTCGCCCCAGCCAAGAACAGACCCTCGCGAGGCTGTCCTTCCTTGTATTGCTCATCATCATCATCCCAAGAGGCAATCCACCACACCACACACTGGAGTAGGGTATTACACCACAACGGTGGTCCGAACCAGTATAAACCCTGTGTCTCTTGTGCTGTTCTTTCCATAGCTTAGATCTTAGCGAGGCGGAGGGGTGCAGGTAGGTAGAAGGCGAAATCTCCGCGCGCACCCCAGTGTTCGAACCTCAAGGGTCTGCCGGAACCCGAAATCCGACACTCATGAAGGTTTCCTATTTAGTTATGGCTCAAACTCTCACACTTACCGTGTCTACAACAATTTCACCCGAAAGGTTGAAGAGACGGTAGATGTGAAGCTTGATGAATCTAACGGCTCGCAAGTAGAGCAATTCCCAATTGATGTAGGAGACAAAGACCCTTCAGAAGCAATTCAAGACTTGTCCACTGGCAAGATTCGTCCAACGGAAGTGAAGGAGAGTACCTCGTCCATCCAAGTGGAAGCTTCTACCTCATGACAAGGTGAACCAAGAGTTCATACGGAAGCATCCACAAGTGGGACACGCCAAGACGAAGAAAACGAGGAAGCGCACCAAGATGAACATCAACAACCTCCTTGTCCACTACGACAAGAGAACGACAACGTACAATGAAGAAGGCCAAGAAGAAGCACAAGATGAAGAGGATGTTCCACCCCAACCCAAGCAAAAGCTTTCACGAGTTCGAGCAAGAATTGCTAAGGATCATCCCGTCGAGCAAATCTACAATGATATCCAAACCGGGAGAATCACTCGCTCTAAAACTCGTTTAGCTAACTTTTGTGAACATTACTCATTCATCTCTAGCATTGAACCTATGAAGGTTGAAGAAGCATTGGAGGATCCGGACTGGATAAACGCTATGCATGAAGAGCTACACAACTTTGAGAGAAATCAAGTGTGGACATTGGTCGAGAAGCACGACAACAACCACAACATCATTGGTACCAAATGGGTGTTTCGCAACAAGCAAGATGAAGATGGACAAGTGGTTTGCAACAAAGCACGTCTCGTCGCCCAAGGCTACACACAAGTTGAAGGTATGTACTATGGTGATACATATGCTCCCGTTGCTAGACTTGAGTCCAACCGCATCTTACTTGCTTATGCTAATCACCATGATATCACCTTGTACAAAATGGACATTAAAAGTGCTTTTCTAAATGGCAAAATTGAGGAGGAAGTTTATGTTAAGCAACCTCCCGGCTTCGTCAATCCTAAGAAACCTAATCATGTTTACAAACTTCACAAAGCCCTTTATGGTCTTAAACAAGCTCCTAGAGCATGGTATAAATGCTTGACCAAGTTCCTTGTTGAAAAAGGCTTCGAAATTGGTAAAATTGATTCTACTCTTTTTACTAAAAGGGTTAATGGAGAACTATTGGTGTGCCAAATTTATGTTGATGATATCATATTTGGTTCAACTAACCCTCATTTTAGTGAGAAGTTTGGAAAGCTAATGTCGGAGAAGTTTGAGATGTCTATGATGAGTGAACTCAAATTCTTTCTCGGTTTGCAAATCAAGCAAACTAAGGAAGGTACCTTTGCCTCTCAAACGAAGTACACCAAGGACTTATTCAAGAAGTTCAATATGAAAGAATGCAAAGGTATGACTACACCCATGCCTACTAGTGGACATCTTGATTTGACCAAAGATGGTGAACCGGTTGATCAAAAGGTTTATCGCTCTATGATTGGTTCATTGTTATTTTTATGTGCCTCTCGTCCCGATATTATGCTAAGTGTGTGCATGTGTGCACGATATCAAGCTGCTCCTAAAGAGTGTCATCTTAAGGCTGTGAAAAGGATAGTGAGATACCTAATCCATACACCAAATTTTGGCATTTGGTATCCTAAGAGGTCCTCTTTTGATCTTTTTGGCTACTCCGATTCGGACTACGCCGGAGACAAGGTTGATAGAAAATCCACTTCGGGTACTTGTCAATTCCTTGGTAGATCTCTTGTGTCTTGGTCTTCCAAGAAACAAAATCGGTATCCTTATCCACCGCCGAAGCAGAATACATTGCCGCTGGTTCATGTTGTGCTCAATTACTTTGGATGACCCAAACTCTTAAAGATATGGGATATATGTGAAACATGTTCCATTGCTATGTGACAATGAAAGTGCTATTAAGATTGCTCACAGTCCGTGCAACATTCTCGAACTAAGCATATTGAAGTTCGTCATCATTTCATTCGAGATCATGTTGCAAAAGGGGACATTAACCTTAAGGATGTTCGCACCGATAAGCAATTGGCGGATATATTCACTAAACCACTTGATGAGAAAGTGTTTTGCAGGTTGAGAGGTGAATTAAACATCATTGATGCTTCAAACTTGGAGTAGGAACTCCATTTGATACATGTGGGGCATGAGCCTATGACTAATCCTCGATATTTCTCTTATGATGCTATTCATATGTCTTGGATATATTTGTACCTTGCATGTTATCTAACCCGTGTAGGTACTTGGTTGAATCTAAATCTATGAGATTGCAACTCACTCACATCTTGAGCAATCTCTACATCACCAAGTCTCTACACAATGGTGGTTGAAGACAAGGAAGCACGAAACCATTCAAACATATCCTTTGGCAAATTCTATGTTGAGTCTCATGATTGTCATTTTGGATACACAAGTGCTCTTCCTTGCAAAGCTAACCCATGTAGGTAGATGAACTCAAACTCCAAGTGGTGCTCCCAACCCTTGATGAACTACATCAACCTTGAGCAACCCACACAAGTTCAACTACATGAGCAAGATCAACACCACCACCCAAGGTATGTTATTCCATCTTAGAGAAGCTTTACTCCAAGTCATGAGTCAAAGCAACTCGACAAGATGTGAATACATCAAAAGGCTTAAACGAAAAATGGTAACCCCATTTTGAGCTTAAACGATGAGTATGAACTATGATCAAGTGCTCTCACTTGACTCCTAAGTCAATATACTCTAACATAGGTGACTTTGTCACCGACCATCTCTAGATGAAGTTCTCTTGTGTCTCTCCGTGCTTTTGTCTCTCAGGAAAACCAACTTGCCACTTATTCCTGATTTCTGTTTGCTCCACCTCCACTCAATGATTCTTGTCCTCTACTAGCATCATATTAGACATGCTGCTTTGCTCTGTGACTCGAGGACCAACCCATTTGTATCACATGTCTAGAAGAGCCCTTCTTGGAAATTGATGTCAAAGGGGGAGAGAGAGATCACATCAAACCTTAATCCTTCCTATAGGGGGAGAAAGAGAGAATACTCAGGGGGAGAGAGTTTCTCAACTAGGTGAAAGTAATATCATCAAAGACCCCAGATGCTTGGTGTTCAAGAGGAGAGATGTCACATGTCTTTAAGAGGGGAAAGACATGTTTGGTTGCTTGCTTTAGCTCAAGCTCTGTTGTTTCCTTCTTTGTTGCTCTGATTTTCTGTTCCCTATCTTCTCCCAATATCCCATGCAGATTCAGGGGGAGCAAGACACCTAAGGGAAGGAAATATCACCTTTGGGGACATGTCTATATCCAATGTGGTACTTAGTACTCACTCTACATGTCATCCCAGTCTTGGTTCTCTTGTGGTTTCTCTTGCTTGCTCTGGTCAGTAGGTGTGTCTGTGTTATTTAACCTTGTTTGCGTAGGTTCATCCCATCCTAAGCCAACTCAAGACCACAAGGTAAGTATATGCATCACAGTCATGTGAATGAGAAGTTCTTGCTGATGTACATACTGTTTGCAAGAAGGACTCATGAGCATGAAGGTACATTTCTCACATTCACATCATTTGCTCTGATGCATATAGGCAAGATACATGTAACACATTGCTTACTCTATCATGTTTACGCATACACATGCTCCTATATTCAATATTCACATGATTGCATACATGTAGGGGGAGCCTATGCATGTTACATGTCTTTCCAAAGCTTTACCTGCTATTCTCTATATCTTTATCTAAAGCTTTGATGTATGTTGTCATAAATTACCAAAAAGGGGGAGATTGAAAGCACAAGTGCTCCCTGGGTGGTTTTGGTAATTAATGTCAACATATCTCTTGTTGGACTAACACTTTTACCTAGTATGTTTTAGATAAGTTCAACAATGGAGTGGCATGGACTAGAGGATGTGGAACCCCTTCAAAATGCTAAGGACAAAGGATTGGCTCAAGCTTCAAGATCAAGACTCTACATTTTCTATTTTAGTGATCCAAGATCACATTGAGTCTATAGGAAAAGCCAATACTATCAAGAGGGGATGAGGTGTTGCTTAATGGCTTGCTTGCTCAAAGTTCTTAGTGATATGCTCCAAAACCCTCAACTACCTTCCCACATCCACATATGACCTAAACCAAAAGTCGAACTCGGCCCCACCGATTTTATCTATCCGGCGCCACGGAGTTTCAGATGTCATAGCCACTGCCACAAACCCTAGCAAATCGGTTTCACCGATAGGGATCTCGGTCTCACCGAGATGGGATTGTAATCTCTCTGTGTATGTCCATTACCAAAATCGGTCTCACCGAGTTTGAGCAATCGGTACTAGCGAGATTACAATGCAAACCCTCTGGTTAGCTTATTACCAAAATCGGTCCCACCAAGTTTGTGTAATCGGTCTCACCGAGTTTGCCTGACCAACTCTCTGGTTAGCTTATTACCAAAATCGGTCCCACCGAGTTTGTGTAATCGGTCACACCGAGATTACGTTATGCCCTAACCCTAACCATATCGGTCCTACCGAGTTGCATCTCAGTCCCACCGAAAATTCTAATGGTCACTAAGTTTGCTGAATCGGTCTGACCGAGTTTAACCATTCGGTCCCACCGAGTTGGAAAATTGTGTGTAACGGTTAGATTTTGTGTGGAGGCTATATATACCCCTCCACCCACTATTCATTGGTGGAGAGAGCCATCAGAACATACCTACACTTCCAATACACATTTTCTGAGAGAGAACCACCTACACTTGTGTTGAGGTCAAGATATTCCATTCCAACCATATGAATCTTGATCTCTAGCCTTCCCCAAGTTGCTTTCCACTCAAATCTTCTTTCCACCAAATCCAAATCCTGTGAGAGAGAGTTGAGTGTTGGGGAGACTATCATTTGAAGCACAAGAGCAAGGAGTTCATCATCAACACACCATTTGTTACCTCTTGGAGAGTGGTGTCTCCTAGATTGGCTAGGTGTCACTTGGGAGCCTCCAACAATATTGTGGAGTTGAACCAAGGAGTTTGTAAGGGCAAGGAGATCGCCTACTTCGTGAAGATCTACCGCTAGTGAGGCAAGTCCTTCATGGGCGACGAGCGTGATGGAATAGACAAGGTTGCTTCTTCGTGGACCCTTCGTGGGTGGAGCCCTCCATGGACTCGCGCAACTGTTACCCTCCGTGGGTTGAAGTCTCCATCAACGTGGATGTACGATAGCACCACCTATAGGAACCACGACAAAAACATCCGTGTCTCCAATTGTGTTTGAATACTCCAAACCCTTCTCTTTACATTCTTGCAAGTTGCATGCTTTACTTTCCGTTGCTCATATACTCATTGCATGCTTGCTTGATTTTGGCACTTAGTGTCTAGTCACCCCCCTCTAGACACCTCTTCTCGATCTTTCACTGCCCAGTGTGGTGGTTTTGTTGGGGTCCGCCAGCCGTCGCCGCAAAACATCTTCCCCACCATCAAGCTGCCGCAGTCGGTCAAGATGTGGCAGCAATCCTACTTCTACGTGGAGAACATAGACCCGGCTGCCGACTTCCTCAACCTGCCGGCATACGAAGCCGGTCCGCCTGCCGATCCTCGGGCTACCTGGGGCTACAAGCCGAAGCCGGTGTCGGTAGACGGCGCCGTCGCCATCCAACGGCTCCGGGAGCTGATCGACATCGAAGGCCTCAGGGCGTCTGACTTGCTGGTCGCCTTCGTCGAGCGTCGGGTTCTCCTGCTCCAACGCCGGCCGCACCTGATTAGCCGGATGAGCAGGCACCGCGATCCGTGCCGGCTGCGCACCAAGGAGATGCCGGCTGCCGAAGTCGCAAACTTGGTGAACGAGATCTCCGGCCTCAAGCTGGAGGGGTCTTGGAGTTTCGGCAAGCGGCCATATTCCCGTGCCGACCCGCCGCCTGCGGTAAGTTTCCCGATTCTCTCTCTCTCTGGTACTTGCCCTAGTCTTGATTTTGATCTTAATCAGCCGGCCTTCTGTTGTCTGAAATAGATCTATATGTCGAACACGACAGTCGCCCTCGTAGGGGCGGGTGGTGACTACCAGCCGGACCGGGCAGTAAGCGATGTGGACGATCCCGACATGGGGGCGGCCGCCTTGGAGGACACCACGACTGGCGGTGTATACGAAGCCGGTGGCTCCGAAGAAGTCGGCATCGAGTCCTGGCCTGATGATGATCAAGACGAAGAAGAGCCGCGCCCCGCGCGAGGTGCTGGCAAGGTGGACGCGGGCCCCTCCGGCGAGCCGACTGCCCGAGGCGGCGCACGCAAGCGTAAGCAAGGCGCCGCCTTGTTTGGCAGTGCGCCGAAGAAGCCCAAGAATCCGAGCGCCGCAACCAAGCGGAAGGAGGCCGCGGCGAAGGCGGCCAAGTACCAGAAGCTCCCCAAGGCGTCCCTATGGTGTCGGTGTAAGTTTCTTTTCTTTGTGCTTTCCTTCTCATTGACTATTTCTGAACTTCTTTTGCTTTACGTTCTTGATTTTAGGGCTCCACTCTCTCTCGAGAAGTCGGCCGCCGGCTCCATCGTGAGGTCGGTGGAGACCTCCACCACCACCCGGCGGATCGATCCGGCCTCCGACCTCTGGGAGGCGATGGAGCGGAACGCATGGGAGGCGCGCGAGGAGCGGGAAGCCGCCCGCCTGAAGAAGGCGGAAGCTGACAAGGCGGAGGCTGCCGCCCTGAAGAAGCTGGCGGAGGCTGAGGCCGCCGATGCGGTGAAGAAGCATGCTAAAGAAGTCACGCATCGCTAGTCGGCGGTGTTCGTTGTCCCTCTGAACTCTACGCCGCCACCCCCGGAGTTCGTGGCGCAGACTGGGGAAGCCGGCGGCGAGCACCCTACTATGGAAAGGGACGGTGGCGACCTTGCCATGCCGGACATCATCGTGCCCCCGCCACCTCCTTCTACGGAAGCTCGAGACAAGTAGCCGATCGACCCGCCAGCACCACCAGCCGGGAACGAGATGGTGACGGGCCCGACTCCTGGGGTCCGCACACCCCTACGCCGCCGGCTCGCGAAGGCGGCATCGGCGCCGCGCCCGCTGGAGGTCGGCACTGCAAGCTCCTCGATTTCGGACACCGAGGCGACCAGCGTCGCGCTCGCTGGGTGGGTGCGGGGAGGCGGAATGGGGCCTCTGAACCAGGCGATTCTAGATGTACAAGCAAAACTCCGCGTAGAGGCCGACGCTCTTAAGCTCTGCAAGAAGACTTTCCTGGGGTCGCGAGAGGCCATCCGGGTACACTTCTTGCTTCTTTGCTTTGCTTCTTGTACTTCTTCGTGGGGGGGCGCTGGCGCACCCACTGGGTGTAGTCCCGAGTTTCGGGCCGGCTGCTGAGCAGGCGGCTCAGAACTCTAATTGGCGAGCTCCGAGTACTAAATATCTTTGCTTGCAGGATTATCAAAACCTCTGTGCAGCCGCCTTCAGCTCCAAGGTCCTGGAGTCGGATCAACGTGCTGCCGACTTGTCGGAGAGCCAGAGTAGGTCTCCTTCTTCCTCTGCGGGGGCGCGCTGGCGCACCCGCGGGCTGTAGTCCCCGAGATTCGGGCGACTGCTGAGCAGTCGGGCCGGATCTTCCTGGCGACTTCATCTCTTTGCTGACGGCCGGCGCGCTTGGGAGCTCAGGTGCGGTGAGCCAACACAGAGCCAGCAGGCGACCCGGCCAGGACGTGCTAGGAGCGGGGACCCGGCGCGTGTGGGGAGAAGCGGCTATGGGAGCTGAACCAGTCGCGCAGAGGACCAAAGGGCGCACGATCGGAGCCGGCAGGCGTGAGGAGTCGGCCGGCCGGGTGCGACGCAAGGCGGAGAGCAGCGCCCCAGCGCGTGCGAAACAGAGGAAGTCAGCCAGCGCAGCCGGTCAAGGCAGGCGGGGTCCAGAAGTCGGCAGCGGAGGCGCGACAAGGCGGGGCGACACACGCGGCGCTGGGGAAGCTGGTGGAGCGCGCAGGACTGGAAGGCAAGAGGCGGCCACGGCCAGCCGCAGCGGCGAGGCAGAGCCGGTCAGAGGCACAACAGCGGGACGGGGGCCGGTCGAGGAGCGGGCGCGCGGCCACCGCTGGTGCTCGGGGTGGAGGTGAGCGAACTAGCTCGAGGACGCAGAAGGAGCAGCTACGGCGAGGCGGCACTGCGATGGATTTTTGGAGTGCATGGGCAAGTGTCCGACTTTCATCTGACTGATTATGTGTAGCATGGCTATGGTTGACCTTTCTAGTTTGACTACTGTTTTGGGCAGTGTATGGGATATATCTGGATATATCTAGTTCGCATCCGACCAATGTACATGGATTATCTGGCTAGTATCTAGGAGATGTATGACTAGAGTTTGACTTGCATCTAGCTAGCGCGCGTAGATGGTAGGTGGAGGAGCGAACGCGTGCTTCGGCTGGAGTAAGGCGCGATGCGGAGGGAAGGAGACGCAAGCGGCGCGTGGATGGATGTGGCCGACCGAAGCGAGGCCCCGCGCGCGGCGCGCGCGGATGGACGGCCGGCGTTGCTGTGGTGATGACGAAGATGACGAGGCCGGCGGCGAAGACGCGCCACCCCTCGCGGCCGCTGTGGGGGCGGGTCGATGTCGAGCCCCCGAGCGCTACCGGAGAGACGGCGCGACGCCACGGCGGAGGCGATGAAGAAAAAGGGTCCCGCCGGGACTGCGAAACCAGCAGCAGCGCGGTAGCATAGTACCGCCCTACGGTGGGCGCCAAATGTCGGGGGTTGGGTGCGACATATGCCAATGGATGGCTTATCATGGTGGGAGCGAGTAGAACGTCGCCGGTGCCCGGAAGCGGGATGAGGCGTAGACACGTACGCCGGCAAACTTTACCCAGGTTCGGGGCTCTCCTAGGAGATAACACCCCTAGTCCTGCTCTGCGGAGTCTCCACATGATCACTAAGGCTCAAGTGTGTACAATGATGCTCCTTGAGCTGTATGCTAGAGGTGGGAGAAGGCAAGGCTTGCTCTCTCTCCTCCCCTAGGTATGAATCTAGTCCTATTCGGGTGCCAACCCTTTGCATGGGTGCCCTAGGGGGTTTATATAGGCCTACCCCCCAGGGCTACAATGGTAATCCAGCCGGGCATAGGGCCCGACTATCAGTCTCTCTGGTCGTCGGCTTCTCCACCGACTGCTGGGGCCCGCCGCTTGGTGGGCCCCGCCGGCTGTTCTGGTACGGAGCTGACAGGCCGCCTCCGGCGCTCGCGGGTCCTGCTGACTGTGGATTACTGTAGCCGTGCTGCTAATGACGTGTGCTCAGTCGGGGAGGTGTGGCTACAGTCCCGCCGCCTGGTGGGAGATCACTGTAGCCACTCTGCATCTTATGTGGTTAATGGCGCGTGGGACCCTGAGGAACGATCGGGTCGGCCGCTGGGAACCGGCCTCCCTCGGGTCTGACTGGTGCAGCTCCCACCGCCCTCCGGGCTCTCAGTGACCGGTAGGGCCCGCCGTCCTTGGGCCGTACCGACAGGCGGTCATGGGAGCAAGACCTGGCCTATCAAGAGTGACGTCAGGGGCGAAGTGGCAACAGTGCCGTGCCGGACAGAGATCTCCGCTGGTATGAG